>NC_080170.1:3196223-3226223 GCF_950295315.1 Erinaceus europaeus | reverse complement strand
GCCCTAGCAGAAGGGGACACATGGTCAGTGTCAAGGGATAACCACCCCCCACCCCCCGATTAGATTATCTCACTCCTTGTGTTTCCACCAAGACACAGTACACAGTAGTCCTGACCACTGCCGAACCACAGTCTGATCTCTGAGGCAGCCTCCCTGCCCCTGCAGGCACTCGGCCCTTTGGTCCTTATGGTGACTTTTAGAGCAAATCAATGGCTTTCAGCCTTCCTTTCCTTCTGAATGATAAGCCCAGGGTCATGTTTGCTGGGGAGCCCTGACTCAACTACTCATAAAGAGGAGTGTAGAGTCAGGGATAGTGGTGCGTGGGGCCACACAAAACACAGATCACTGGTCTGACAACAGAAAGCAGGTTTTTCAACTTCTGCCTCAAAGTGAGATCATCCCATATTCATCTTTCTGTTTCTGACTTATTTCACTCAACATGATTTTTTCAAGGTCCATCCAAGATCGGCTGAAAATGGTGAAATCACCATTTTTAACAGCTGAGTAGTATTCCATTGTGTATATAGACCACAACTTGCTAAGCCACTCATAGGCATGTACAGACTATTGTATTTACTGTTGAATGTAAAACATTAATTCCCCGATATAAAAAAATAATAAAATAAAAAAAAGAAAGCAGGTTTTGTAACTGGTTGTAGCAAGTGGGATGTTTCCACTTGGTATGCTTTGGTGAGGGTTTTGATCGGGGGTGGGGAGTTATGGGATGCTATTGATGCTTATTCATATGGAAAAGTAAAGCGCAGCCCTAGATATAACAGCAACTATAAAAATGTTTTGTTTTCTTGTAGAAAGTCTTCACAAGCACAGTAGGCATTAAGTGAATGTGGGTTTCCTGAGAGCTTGAGGCTCCAGCAGTGAGCACAGTCCGTCTCTGCTCTGGGAAGGTTGCACTCTTCAACCAAGCACAGGGGTTTTGGAGGGCCACACAGGAGCAGTGAGCAAGGAAAGGGACACCCGCCCAGCCTGCCATGTCAGTCTAATCAGTCCCGACAGTCAATGGGGTGACAGTGTTGCAGCTAGACCCCCCTCACGTCTGAATTTGGGTCCCTGGATGTAGAGGTTCTCCCCACACTGATGGGGTGTCTGTCACTGAGAGGCTCTGTCCTCAATGAGCAACACAGGGCCAGGAGCTTTGAGAGCTGCAAGCCCAGGTCTCCTTGAGCTTGCAGCGGGGACATTGCTGTCATGGCCATGGTCACCTCTGCACAACCCTTGAAGGATTCTTACTTTGAAAGATATGACCAGCAGGCCATGCTCACTGCCTTCATTACAGCACTTCTCCTCAGGCATCTCCAGGACTTGTTCAGGACAGACTGTCTTTATTATTGCAACTAAACAAAACAGAGAAAACTAGTGTACTAAGAACTTGAATATCAGGCAGGGTGCCAACCATTTGGAAGTCCTTTGGTCCTAGATAGAGTGGATGAAACCAAGTTGAGGGAGTCAGGTGCTAGCACAGCGGGTTAAGTGCACATGGCGCAAAGCACAAGGACCCCGGTTCGAGCCTCGGGCTCCCCACCTGCAGGGGGGTCACTTCACAGGCGGTGAAGCAGGTCTGCAGGTGTCTTTCTCTCCCCCCGTCTTCACCTCCTCTCTCCATTTCTCTCTGTCCTATACAACAACAGCAACAACAAAAACAACAATAATAATCACAGCAATGATAAAACAACAAGGGCAACAAAAGGGGAAAAATGATCTCCAGGAGCATATCTCTCTCTCTCTCTCTCTCTCTCTCTCTCACCATGTCCATTAACCCAGCCAGTTCAGTAAGCAGTAAGGCATATTCAACAAATGAACAGAATGGTATAGAAATAATGTCTGTATCAGTGATAGTAAATTGATACTTTTCTGTTGATTTTACTAGAGCCATCCCATTGAGCTTTGGCTATTGTGGTTCTGGAGAGCCAGTCCTGAGACCTCTTCCATGCAAGTCTGTGCACTGCTTTCTCTCTCTCTCTCTCTCTCTCTCTCTCCCTCTCTCTCCCTCCCTCCCCCTTTATCTTTGTTTACCCACTCACAAGAAACTTTCTAGGTGGTATACCTGGTTGAATGCACATATTACAGTGCATAAAACCTGGGTTCAAGGCTTTCGTCCCCACCAGAAAGATGAAAGCTTCATGAGTGGTGAAGCAGTATTTTAGATTTCTCTCTCTCTCTCTCTCTCTCTCTCTCTCTCTCTCCCCCCCTCCCTCTCTCTCTCTCATTTTGACAGGACTGAGAGATGGAAAGATACTGAGAAGAGGGATGAGGAGGAGAGAGCTCCAGCAACACCACAGCTCCCCCTGCAGGTAGGGACCAGGGGCTGGAACCTGGGTCCTTAAGCTTGGCAACATGTGCACTTACCCAGGTGTGCCACCCCCCTACTCCCACTTTCTTCTTGATTTCTCTCTGTTATATCCACAAATAAAATATTAAAAAGGATCATTTATAGCATTTTTTTTCCTTTCTCTCTCTCTTTGGGCCCTGTCACCAGCATGGCCAACCAGGCTCACTACCAGGTCAGCTACCTCACCAAGCTGAATATCTTATTTGTAAGTAGATTCCCTAAATTCAAGTAGATTTGGGGATGGGAATATAGCTCCATGAGTTAGAACCCACCCTGGGTTTACAGGATACAGTAAAACAAGGCAGAACTGAGCCTGGCTCTGGTTTCTCTGTCTCTGTGTGTGTTTCTCGTAAAGAAAATATTTTTAAATATTCAAGTAGATATATAGAATCGCGAATCACTTGTGAAGCATTTCTTTAGAGTATTTCCCCTGTTTGGACAATGTCATCCATTAACTCTCATACCTGAGAGGTCATAGATGCACAGACTGTCTGAGTCCTAAGGGCGTATATCACAAGAACAGATCAGCTCACATGCCAAGGCCGAGTAGCATACGAGTGATGTGTTTCACAGCTGTTTTAATTGCCACCACAGTTATTGCTGAGGCTCTGCGTCTTTCCAGCATTATAAGACCATTGCTCCCAATGATCATTTTTATTTTTGTTTATCTTGCTATAAATTTTATTTATTTATTTGCTTGTTTGTTTATTTATTATTGGATAGAGACAGACAAATGGAGGCAGGAGATAGAGAGAGAAAGAGACAGAGAGACACTTGTAGCCCTGCTTCACCACTTGGGAGCCACCTCCCCCAGCAGGTGGGGACCAGGGACCTGAATCTATGTTCTTGTCCACAGTAATGTATGCTACTGCCTGACCCTGTCATTTTTCATTTTTCCATTTTTTTCTTTCTATTTTATTTGATAGGACATAGGGATGCTGAGAAGGCAAGGGGAGATGGAGAGGAAGAGAGATAGAGAGACACCTGCAGCTCTGCCTCACTGCTCACAAAGCCCCCCCACACCTTAGGTGGGGATCCAGGGCTCAGCCTGTGCTTTTCTGCACGGTAGTGTGGTAGTGTGTGTGCTCTCAAATGCTGTGACACCAGCTGCATCCCCCTCACCCCAGAATGCATTTTTATATATGTCTGTTTTTTTTTTTTTAATTAAGACGGAAGACATGTTTGTAGAAATAAATCACTCTATTGGCAGGATTTCACCCAACAGAGAATATCACCACAGCAGCATGTAACACACATGAAAAGGAGAAATTTCTCTCCTCCACAGGCAACATCTGCTTACAGAAATCATATCTATAGTTCCTCTCAAGGCAACCCTCCCCCATCATCAATTACGTTTCTATTCTTTCTATTAGAAACGGGGAACAAGTTTATTCTATTTTACCACTAGGAGAAAAAGGGGATGAGAACTGGGGATCTTTCTATATGTGAAAGTCTAAGCTCACATTGACGCCTTGAAAATCATTAAAGGAACTATAATAACTTGCATCCTTTGAAATGGAAATATCATGACTTCCAAATCCATTTTTTTTGGAACTTCTTGTGTTCTGTGGGTGATGTGTTCTCTACATGATTTCTCCAGGCCACACTTAACCCTCTTCTTTTACCTCCAGGTTTAATCCCAATCAAAGTTAGGGAGTCTCATCCCTGGGGGGCACTAAAGAGAATCCTTTCACATTGGTAATGGGAGGATTTGTGACTTTAATTATTTTTGCAATTATTTGCTCCAATTCAACTGTGATTCTTACTATATAATCACAGTTTCACTTCCTGATCAATTATTTGATGCGTCTTCAAAAACAATTCAGTTAATCTAACTTTAGGCCTTGCACATTGTTTTTTTTCTAAGTGTTCGTAGGTTGGCATCTTGTTAGAATACTTCAAAAGCAATCAGCCTTCCCATGGGGCCTAGGTAACTTTGAAACTTTTCTGTTGCTATTTTAATTACAAATATATATCAGAAAAATAATTTGTATTGTCATGGTGTTCATGGTGTTTCATGAGCATACCCTTGCCTTTATTGTAACCACTCAAATACAAACAGCTTGAATGATTCACTTACTGGAATGTGTGACATCTTTGGGGAGATACTTGCATGTTACAGTTCTAGTGGATGCTAGCCACAGAAACCTGTCATTCTTAGTATTTCTTGGTATTATTTCAGAAAAACATCTACCAACCCACATTATGTTTCATTATTTTTCTATCCTAGTTAATTTATATCCCCAATTTACTAAAAATGCAATGTCTATTTTCAGAGAAGAATTTTTATTTCTGAAATGGAGATAAAAAATATTGATATGCCCTTGGATGTTTTTTTTTTTTTTTAATAGGTGCTAAGTTAAGGATAGGGGTTAAAATAATTTAAAATTGTAGACACTTTTCTCTTGGACTCAGTGATGTGATGGATTATGGTCTACTATTAGTTTAATCTTGGCACTTAATATAAATTGATTTTTCTTCAAAATGTCTCATAAAAGTCCTACTGCTAGTTATGGGAGATATGTAATGCAATTAGGCCCTGACCAATATGTCAACAAGCACAGCAAATCTGATTAGACAAAGCTAATATGTCCTTTAAAATACTCAGATTGCCTGTCTGTTCTGTACAAGTTGTGGGGAGAGGTGGCACTCATTGTCTAGAGTCATGACAGTTTACTGTACATCTTAGCACTCTGTTCTACCTAAATATAGTCACAATCTCAGAAGCGTAAAATAGCATGGGTTCCACATCCTCTAGCTGTAGAGAGTAAGATTCCCAATGAGTCCCACTGAACTGAAATCCACATGTGACAGGGCCCCCTCCTTCTTGTAGGTGCTAGGGGAGACTTGGTCTCTCTGACCCTTGTAGGTTCTAAGGAAATCTGTACTCTTAGCCTTGTAGCTCTATGATTCCTCTTCCAAAGCAACAGTGGTCAGCAGGTATTTGTTGTATCACCTCCCATCAGCCTGTCACCGCCATTCTGCCTCCCTCTTCACTTAGACGGGTCCTTCTGCTTTATATCAAGCTCACATGGGTGAACCAGGCTAATCTCCATAGTTTATACTCATCAAGTTTACAACCTTAATCTTTTAAATCCTCCTTGCTTTGCAATATAACTTGTTCTCAAACCCAAGGGACTAGGATATAATGTCTCTGGCTGTTCATGAATCTGCCTTCTACACACTGAGAGGTACTCAACATCCTAAGGAGAAAAAGAAAAAAAAAGTAAGCAAGAAGGATTCAGAGGACCTAGTGGGGGTTGTATTGTTATATGGGAAACTGGGGAATGTTATGGATGTACAAACTATTGTACTTAATGTTGAATGTAAAACATTAATTTCCCAATAAAAAAAAATCAGAAAAAAAAGTAAGCTGAAGGGACAGCAAAGCATTCCAAAATCGGAATGAATGTCTAACATTGGAGAAATTTAGGAACCTAAAGTTGCTTCTGGATCAAAGTATTATTCTGTCATCAAAAACCAAGCACAGTTAAAATAAATACTCTAAAATTAATTTATAGCCCATTAGAATTTCATCAACAATTTTTTCATGAAATTTTATTTCATAAAATGCCACGACTATATCCAATAAACACTGCATGTGGAAGCTAGTAGCTATTAACATTATCATACTGCATGTGCATGTCTGGCCTAATCCAAATAAAAAAAAAAAAGGGAAGAACAAAACACATACACACATCCAGAGAGAGAGAAAAAGAGAGAGAGAGAGAGAGAGAGAGAGAGAGAGAAGAGAAGAGAGAACATGGAGTAGGGAAAAAAAGCAATGGTAATTAAAGAAAATTGACAGAATTTAACTGTTTCAAATATATTTTCTGAATTCTTGAATTAAACTTTTAGCACTAAAAACAAGGAAGAAAAGAATATGGTCTGGAGTAAAATGAGTCTTGCTGTCCCTTCCGGTCCCTCACCTACATGCTCATCCATTATACTTTCAATAAAAATAAATGATACTTTATGTCATTCAGGAAAGAATCACCGTTTCTTTCTTTTTAAAAATATTTATTTATTCCCTTTTGTTGCCCTTGTTGTTATTATTGGTGTCACTGTTGTTGGATAGGACAGAGAGAAGTGGAGAGAGGAGGGGAAGAAAGAGAGGAGGAGAGAAAGACAGACACCTGCAGACCTGCTTCACCGCCTGTGAAGCGACTCCCCTGCAGGTGGGGAGCCGGGGTTCGAACCGGGATCCTTATGCCGGTCCTTGTGCTTTGCGCCACCTGCGCTTAACCCGCTGTGCTACAGCCCAACTCCCGAATCACCATTTCTAAAGGTTGATCTAAAATATCAAAGAACTGATGAGTCTTGGAAAAAATCTACATATTTTTGACAGCTTAAAGCATTCATTATGCAGGTCCATTTTTGAGGATTCCGCTATGGTGAAAAAGGTTAAATTCTTGAGGATGTATCAGTTAGCAGACAGCTGGCCTCCACCAGTTTCTGTCCTGATCATCAGAGAAATGCTGATGACTCACTCCCAACAGAAAACCGCAAGGTCATATCTACCCATCCTCTGTCCTACCTGAGAATTTTGTCTCTGTCTATTCTCTGGTCAGTTGGCTGTGCAGTGGCATCACGACAGGGTGAAACTGAGACACAATTAGGAGAAGAGAGTCATAACTTGGAAGTGGTCCTTGCTCCTCTGCCATTGGTCTGAGCACAGTGGCCCACATGACCCAAACAGAAATGCCGATGTTGGAATGTTTAAGATAAAAACAATTCTAATTGCCCCAAGTCATTGAGTATTTGGCATATGACCCTAGCTGGGTAAATAGATGCAAAATAAAGAAAAATGTCAGTAACAATGATAAAAACACACAAGAGGGGCTCAGTGATGGAACAGCTGGTTAAGTGCAATTTACCATGTGCAAAGACCCAGGTTCAAGTCCCAGCTCCCTACCTGCATGGGGGGGGGGCTTCTCTCTGTCTCTCTCTCTCTCTCCCTCCCTCTCTCTCTTGCTCCCTCTTCCTCTCTCAATTTCTCTTTGTCCTACCAAACAATAAGTAAATTAAAAAAGAATAAATTAATCATAATAAAATAAAACACAACTGTTATAAAATCAATAAGAAACTACATAGATATTGATTACCATAAAGAGGATTTTATAAGCATAGCCTCAAAGAGCAGTTTCAAGATGTCAGGGGCTCATTTAATAGTCCTTCTGCGAACAAATACCAGGAGATTCAGAGAGACTGCCATTTGTTCTTTTTAATTAGTAATGGATAATGGTTTATAGACTGTATGATCACACAGCTCCCCTCAGCTAGATTCTGTGACTCCCCCTACCTCTTGTAATGCCAAGTAACTACCAGAGTTCTCAAAAAAAAAAAATCTTAGAAGCAGTTTGATTGCTTTTTTGTTTGTCTGTTTTTGAAAGTTCATGTGTTTTAATATCTATATTCCAGATATGAATAAAACCATGTTCTTCTCACCTCTTTGTTTATTTCAATAAACATAACCACCGACTGGCTTTAGAATCAAGCAGAAATCTCCTGGGAAACTAAAAAGATTCATAAAGAATAGGTCTGGAAGCGTGTGGGGCTGAGGGATTCTGTAGAATACAGGGCCAGGAAAAGTTAAGCCACAGTGAATAATTCAAGGGATCAGGAGGTGAAGCACCTGGTTAAGTGCACACATTACAGTTCACAAGGACACAGGTTCAAACCCCTGGTCCCCACCTGCAGAAGTGAAAGCTTCAGGAGTGGTGAAGAAAGAATGCAGGTGTCTCTCTCCTCTCTCTCTCCCTTTTTCCTTTCCCAACACTCTCAGTTTCTCTCTGTCTTTATCCAATATTAAATAAATATTATTAAAAAAACAGAGAATAATTCAAAAGCATAAAACAAAAGGTGGGAATATCAGGAAAGCTTATTAATGTTTCGGGAAAAAAGCTGCTACTTAGACTCCATCTCCTCTCAATTTATGTCTCTCTCTCTCTCTTTCTCCTCTCTCTCTCTCTCTACATATATATATATATATATATATATAATTTTTTTTAAAAAAGATGTCACAGAACAGATAATAGTTCTTTCCAATGATTTTTCTGTGAATTAGAAGACAACATAAGAGTTATTTACCTACATCAAAGAAAAATCACTGAATAGATTTAGAGGAGACACAAATATTAAACAATGAAAATTGAACTGAACTCAAGAAATAAGAAATTGAGTAAAAAGAAAACAAGAAGCATAACTGTGCTGATAAGGTCAATACTGGATGGAAGGGGTGAATAAACAGATACTAGAAGATACAGTAAGGGGTGGGATGGATGATAATGACAAAAGCAAAGAAACAAACTAACATAAAGGAAGAAGTAAGAAAAATGGAAGGAAACAAAGAACATTATAGACATAAGGAAAACGAGGTCAGTATTATTTCTAATTGGGTCTATTATAGAATGAAACCAAATATTTAGAAAGTAACATTCTCTGTGTGTGTGTCTCTCTCTCCCTGTGTACAGTGTGTGTATGTGGGGGGGGGTGTTACTGAATAATCTGAAAGTAAATAACCCTAAATAAGTCCTGGAACCTTAGGGTGGGGCCCACTTTCCTGCATGCTGCTCTCAATTCAAATCAAATAATATTGCATCTGTGGATGGCAACCTAATCAACACAATGAGTGCCCCCCCACCATTCTTCACTTCAGACTGTGACCAGAGACTTTAGGTGTGGAATGGCAACCCTTCAGCTTCATCATTCGGGTGAGACCTTTCCTTTCATAGTATTCTCTAATTCCATTCCAGGTGTTCCACTCCCCAATAAAGTCCCCAAACCTAGATATAATTCAGGTACCCTGAGACAGAGCATAGGTTCACCCATGCCCATAAACTAGGGGAAAAATATATACCTGAAAGCAGAAGTACACAAGAGCATGCAGGGAATACCCCTAACACTTGATCTGTACTATTCCAGTCTTTAGGTCCATGATTGTTCAACAATTTGTTTGGCTTTGTATGTTAACTCTCTTTTCAGCCACGAGGTTCCGGATGCCAGGAGATGCTGATCAGACTTCCCTGGACAGAGGACTCCATCAATGTGTCCTGGAGCTCTGCTTCCCCAGAGCCCTGCCCCACTAGGGAAAGAGAGAGACAGACTGGGAGTATGGATCCACCAGTCAACGCCCATGTTCAACGGGGAAGCAATTACAGAAGCTAGACCTCCCACCTTCTGCAACCCACAATGACCCTGGATCCATACTCCCAGAGAGATAGAGAATGGGAAAGCTATCAGGGGAGGGGATGGGATATGGAGATCGGGTTATGGGAATTGTTCAGAATTGTACCCTTCTTATTCTATGGTTTTGTTAATGTCTCCTTTCTTAAATAATAAAAAAGTCAATAACCCAATAAAAAAACACATTAAGGAATGTAAATAGTCAATTCATGGAAATAAATGTAAAAACAATTTCAAAGATGCTGAAACATACAGGAATTCAAATAAAATGAACAGGCATTGGACCTAGGTTTGAGATTAATCCCCACTGCTATGAAGGAAACATTGATGCTACTGTGTGTTTCTCTCTAAGTAACGACAGCAACAAGCAAATAAGTAAATGCAACATTAAACTTGCTTTCTGTACCAATTACCATAGCTAAAAATGTAGCTGAGTAACACATCCTGCTGGGGAGACAGGGTGTCTGTGGAAATGTAGTCTGTCTCCATATACAGCTGATAGGAATATGCATTCATGCAATGGCTACATAAAGAGTCTAACTGGCTGGGGAGACAGCACAATGGCTCTGCAAATGACTTTCATGCCTGAAGCTCTGAGGTCCCAAGTTCAATCCTTTGCAACAACATTAGCCAGAACTGAGCAATATGTCCTCTCTCTTCTCCTGCTCTCTCTCATTAAAAATAAATTTAAAATGTTTATGAAAAAAACATTACTGATATTGCTAATATTGTAAACATCAGGACCTTTAACATTGCAGGTTTGCTATGTCGTTTATGCTACATACCATTACCCCAAAGATCTGATCTAATAGTGATTCAATACAGCAATTTTTAAGAACAAAAATTAGAAATGAGTATCTTTGGTAGGATGCTGCTAAAACTCTTGTCTCTTTGTATTCTTTTAGAGATTTCTGCCTGTACAAGTTCTTAATTAATCTTTCCTTTTGACTAACAACAATCTCCAGATATCTGTCTCTCTCTGTCTTTAGCATGCATATCTTATTGAACACATTTTCTATAACCCCACGGGAATATATATATTCCCTCCAGGGTGACTGTCAGGGCTCAGTGTCAACACTATGAATCCACTGCTTCTGGTGGCCTTTTTTTTCCATTTCATTGGATAGGACAGAGAGAAATTGAGAGGAAGATAGACATCTGAAGACCTTTTTCACTGCTTGTGAGGTGAGCCCCCCCTCTGGTGGGGAGCCGGGGGCATGAACCTGAATCCCTGTGTGGATTTTTCACTCTGTACTGTGTGCACTTAACCGGGTGCACCACTGCCCAGCCCCTAATTTCTTCACATACTAAAGATCATTATTATATTTCCTATAATACATAATAACTTGCCTTAGTGTTATGTATTCAATTTTTTGTTATTTATTTATTACCTAGTATTTAAACTTATTATTATTATTATTTTACAAAATTACATGTCAAGAGGGGTTTAAAGCCACACCATTCCCACCACCAGACTTATAAATCTTCAGTCTCCCCACTACAATCCAACACAGTTCCCCTAAGGTTGTAGACATGGGCCAACCATCATCTCTATAATTATCTGTCCACATTTATACAGACTTGCCCCCTTTTTCTTCCTGATCCAATCCTCCTTTTCCCTCCAAGCCACTCATGAAAACATTGCTACCTCCATATGCCCCTCTCCTTTTCCTTCTCTCTCTGGGTGCTGATGGAGCTGGAGTTCAGATCCCTCTTATCTTCTTCCTCTTATCACTTCTCCCCTATGGAAGTATGGCTCCTGGTTGTTTCTGGAGTGCAGAAGGTAGGCATTTCAGCTTCTGCAATTATTTCTCTGCTGGGCATGGGTGTCAGAAGATCAATCCATAGCCCCAGCCTGTTTAAACTTTATTTATTTACTTTTATAAGATAGAAAGAAATTAAGAAGGGATGGAGAGAAAGAAGAGACAGAGAGAGAGAGAGAGAGAGAGAGAGAGAGAGAGAGGCTGAGACCTGCAGCACTGCTATGCTGCTTGTGAAGCTTTCTCCCTACAGGTGGGGACTGGGGGCTTGAATCTAGGTCCCTACACGGGTAAGATGCACAGTTAACCAGACTTGCTTCCACCCAGCCCCTACATTGGATATTTCTTTTTTTTTTTTTTTTGACTTCTGCCCTCCAAGGTGCCTTATCACCTTGAACTTTTCCTATTAATTTCCTCTCTTAATCTCTCTCTTTCTTCCTCTTCCTTCCTCTCTTTCTTTCTTTCTTTCTCTCTTCCTTCCTTCCTTCCTTTCTTTTTTTTATAATTTGGTTTAGCTTTTTTTTTTCTCGTTTAATCTTTTTTTTTAAATAATTTATTTCTTTATTGGGGAATTAATGTTTTACATTCAACAATAAATACAATAGTTTGTACATGCATAACATTCCCCAGATTCCCATTTAACAATACAACCCCCACTATGTCATTCATCATCTTTCATGAATACAGGTCCATGAAAGATGATGGATATTTCTAAGGACAGAGAGATACAGCAAGGAGCACACAAAGAGACCAGAGCACTCCTCAGCTCCGGCTGCTGGTGGTGCTGTAGATCGAACCTGGGACCTCAGAGCCAGGAGAGACTTCTGCAAAGTCATGAGATGTTTTTTTTTTTTTTTTTCTAGATACAAACTATTGTAAGAATGATGGGGTGGGGTGTAGCTTACTCTGTAGAGGATTTGATTTCCTTGGTGTGAAGGCTGGGCTTGAACCCTGTCATGACAAGCAAAAACCACAGAAAACCAAGCAGGCAGGGAAAAGTCCTGTGACTCTGTCAGGCTCAGACTCAGGGGAGTGAATGGTGGGTGCCTTTTCCCTTCCTGACACCGGCATGGTGGGTGGGTGTGAGCAGTGCTGGAATGTGGAGTATGAATAAAGAGACACTCCCCCCTCCAAGGACAGGGGCACCAACTATGAACTGTTACTCCAGAAACAGTTAACAATTCACGGTCGACATATATCTAGAGGCTCAGGTTTGGGTGGAAACTGATCCCGGCCAGGGCAGCAGACAGACACTTAAGATTTGTCAGCTGGACCCTGTGGAGTTCTCTGTAAACTACAGTCTCAAAGTCTACCTTATCTCATGTCATTTTTTTAAATACGATTTTTATTTATTTATTTATTCCCTTTTGTTGCCCTTGTTGTTTTTATTGTTGTCATCGTTGTTGGGTAGGACAGAGAGAAATGGAGAGAAGAGGGGAAGACAGAGAGGGGAAGAGAAAGACACCTGCAGACCTGCTTCACCGCCTGTGAAGAGACTCCCCTGCAGGTGGGGAGCCGGGGGCTCGAATGGATCCTTAGGCAGGTCCTTGCACTTTGTGCCACGTGCGCTTAACCCACTGCTCTACCACCCGACTCCCATCTCATGTCATTTTTACAATGCGTCTGGAAATGTCATTAGTCATTGATGTAGGCCTTGTAGTTTCACACAGAATAAAAAAGAAGCTTGTATATCTAACAGGTCCTATCTGACTCTCCAGCAGGCCTATGTGTCTCTCCATATGAGCAGTGTATCCTAATAAGTGTCCCCCTTGCCTACTTGAGAGTTCAGGGTCCCACTGTGAAACAAAGGAACTATGGCAAGGTTCCTGGGGGAAAGGAGAAGTATTTAACACCTGTGCATTCTCCCATTATACCTCACCCCTGCTCTGCTCCTTCTCCATTTCTTATTAAATTAAAAAAAAGAAAAAAGTCAATGAGAAAAAGGTCAGTGGTAATCTGCATACAGAAGACTGAGTTTATCTCTTGATTCTGTTCCTGTTTGGCTCTGGTTTCTTTTCTTTTTTTATTTATTTATAAAATGGAAATATTGAAAAGACCATATGATAAGAGGGATACAATTCCCACCACCAGAACTCCATATCACATCTATTCCTTAATAGCTTTCCTATTTCTTATCTCTCTGGGAGTGTGGACCCAGGGTCATTGTGGGATGCAAAAGGAGAAGGTCTGGCTTCTGTAGTTGCTTCCCTGCTGCACATGAGTGTTGGCAGGTCGATCCACAATTCCTTCCTGTCTCTCTCTTTCCCTAGTGGGGCAGGGATCTGGGGAGGCAGGGTTCCAGGACACACTGATGGAGTCATCACTGATTCTAATGCTGCCTAGAACTGAACCCTAAACTCTGGAGCTTCAGGCATGACAGCCTTTTGCATAACCATTGAGTTCTCACTCATCCTCTGCCTCAGCAGTTAAAAAATGCCTGTGCCCGTGTGTATGTGTGTGTGTGGGGGGAGGCAGAGAGGCAAAATCAATGAACTTTACACTTTAGCTTTTTTGTGTCCAAGGACTTCCACTACTCTAGTTTATATCCGTTACCCAATGACCTGCATTTCTCTGAAGGGCAACTACCAGATCATGCTCATATTTATAATATAAAGAATTGAAAACATATGAATCTGTGTGAGAACTATGGTCAATATCCATGGGAGTATGGTGTGGGTGGACAGAACAGTGGTCATAGTGTGTGCTCTGGAACTATACCCCTGCAATTTTATGACATTGTCAATTATTATTAAATTACTAATGTAAAGCCATATATATATACATATGCATTTCTATATAAGAACAAAAAATATATACATGCATTTCTATATAAGAAAAATATATGGTAAAGAAGATTTGTGTATTCTCTACACTTGAGTAGTAAACAATGTTCAATGAAGCATTTCTATTTACTTATTCTCTTGCAATGGGACAGTATACAGGATGGATGGGGGATAAACAACAGTGGTCCTAAATGAACCGCAGAAATTAAATGGGTGAGACAATGAGATAAAGGTTTGTAATTTTTCATTTTATTTTTAATTTAAAAAAGTTTATGATTGGATAGAGACAGAGAGAAATTCTGAGGCAGCAGAGAGACACAGAGGGAGAGGAAATGAGAGACACCTGCAGCCCTGCTTCACCGTTTGTGAAGCTTTCCCCCTGCAGGTGGGGTCTGGAGGCTGGAACCTGGGCCCTGGCAAACTGTAATATGTGTACTCAACTGGGTGCACCACTGCCCTGCCCCTTCACACTTCTTCATTCTAGCATGTCCTTTTTTTTTTTTAATTTTTTTACATTTATTTTATTTATTTATTCCCTTTTGTTGCCCTTGTTGTTTTATTGTTGTAGTTATTATTGTTGTTGTTGTTGTTGGATAGGACAGAGAGAAATGGAGAGAGGAGGGGAAGACAGAGAGGAGGAGAGAAAGATAGACACCTGCAGACCTGCTTCACCGCCTGTGAAGCGACTCCCCTGCAGGTGGGGAGCCGGGGTACGAACCGGGATCCTTATGCCGGTCCTTGTGCTTTGCGCCACCTGCGCGCTTAACCCACTGCGCTAGCATGTCCTTTATAATTGTTCTGCTTCTCAGTAATATGGAAGTCATTTAAAGCTATGATGAAAAGAAAGTAATGGGAAACTACAAAGGGGACTTCCTCTGTCATTCACTTATTACTCAATCGTCTATGAAGTTCACTTCCCCTAATCCAAATATTTAGATGATGACTCTGCCACTTTAAAACTGAAACACTGGGGGAGTTGGGCTGTAGCACAGCGGGTTAAGCGCAGGTGGCGCAAAGCACAAGGACCGGCATAAGGATCCTGGTTCGAACCTCCTCGGCTCCCCACCTGCAGGGGAGTCGCTTCCCAGGCGGTGAAGCAGGTCTGCAGGTGTCTGTCTTTCTCTCTCCCTCTCTGTCTTCCCCTCCTCTCTCCGTTTCTCTCTGTCCTATCCGACAACGACGACAACAACAATAATAACTATAACAATAAAACAACAAGGGCAACAAAAGGGAATAAATAAATAAAATAAAATATTAAAAAAAAACCTGAAAGACTGTTAAACTTAAAGCCAAAGTCTACTTTACAAAGTCATCAGTTAACTCAGATGTGTTATTGAGGTCCACATACATATGAATGGATACTTAATAGGACATAGTACTATTAAATCTATTAACAGTAGTAAAATACTATTAAATCTATCGACAATATTAAATGATATCAAACTGTGAATTTAAAACTATTGGATGTATTCCATATATTTTTCTTCTTTGGGAAAGAGGTGATATATTTTTACTCTTCCTAGCCCAGGATGAAAAAAAAAAAAGTCTACCATAAAAGGACAAAGGAGTTGAGATTCCAGTACAAATTTTCACATAGCAGTTTTGTTAGTTAGTTTTTTCACCCTGACAGTAAGAGAACTGTTTTCTTCTTTGTCACCATCAGTCTTGCCTATGATACATTGTGTTTTGAAAGCACAAAGAAAGGCTGTACAGGAACAGATCTGGATAGAAGTCAACCTGCCATTCAAGACACTCATCCTCACAACATTTAACCTGTCAAAAGATACCTGGGAACTCGTGTGCAGCAGATAAAGAGAATCACTGGACAAGAAATCAAAGTGCTCAAATCAAGGACTGAGGCTCATGCCTGGGCAGAGCGATCGATCTACCTGATGGGGAAATGAACTGTGCAGGGGGATGTCAACCTAAACTCATGTTAATGCACAACACAACATTGATCCCACGTGCGCTGTGATGTACATTATGTTTTAACATTTTAAACTCAGTAACGGTGCAAAGTAAGGGTGTTAGTGTCCTCCTCCTGCAGTCCAGAAAGTGGCTTAGGACCAGGAAGGAACTGAGTGAGGAAAGTTAGAAGGGAAAGGACAGATGCCCCGTGACATCACCCAGAGGTGGTTCTTGAGAAGTGAGGATGGGAAAACAGAAGGTGAAACTTTGATCAGCTGTGGTGTGTTGTGGCAGAGCTAAGGACGCTGAAGGAGAGAGGCAGTGAGGGCTTCAGAGGATATTGGAGGCCTCTTTCATAGTGATGGACAATGATGTGATCAGAGGTGGGAGTAGAACACAGACACCTATCAGCAGGAGATAAGCAGCTACACAGAAACAACAACTGTTCTATAGAACATCATCCCTTCACCCCAATAGCATGATTTGGAAAGAAAGAAAGAAAGAAAGAAAGAAAGAAAGAAAGAAAGAAAGAAAGGTATCAAAGTGAAAGGGCCCGAGTTTGAGATCACATCCAAGAAGCCTGCTTTCCAAACCACATTCCTTTCTGTTGGTAAGTGACTCATTTTCTTTCTGCTTGAAAGACCTAGACTTGAAGCAATAAAGACTATGCTGAGGAGTATTTGGTTCTAGGTTTACTATTATAGCTCCTGTAGGCACTGAAAGCACTCCCAAATGGCTGTCTCCTGTGTGTGTCTGTGCACACACACACACACACACACACACACACACAGAAAGCGAGAGAGAGAGAGAGAGAGAGAGAGAGAGGGAGAGAGAGAGAGAGGGAGGAGGAGAGGGAGGGAGGGAGGTGGAGGAGGGGGAGGGAGAAGGAGAGAAGGAGGAGGAGGGAGAGGGAGAGGGAGAGGGGGAGGGAGAAGGAGAAGGAGAAGGAGGAGAGGAGAGGGAGAAGGAGAGAAGGAGGAGGAGGGAGAGGGAGAGAAGGAGAGGGAGAGGGAGAAGGAGAGGGAGAGGGAGAGGGAGAGGGAGAGGGAGAGGGAGAGGGAGAGGGAGAAGGAGAAGGAGAAGGAGAAGGAGAAGGAGAAGGAGAAGGAGAAGGAGAAGGAGAAGGAGAAGGAGAAGGAGAAGGAGAAGGAGAAGGAGGAGAGGAGAGGGAGAAGGAGAAGGAGAAGGAGAAGGAGAAGGAGGAGAGGAGAGGAGAGGGAGAAGGAGAGAAGGAGGAGGAGAGGGGAGAGGGAGAGGGAGAAGGAGGGATAAGGAGGGAGAGAGGGAGAGAGAGAGGGAGGGAGGGAGAGAGAGAGAGAGAGAGAGAGAGAGAGAGAGAACTTCTCTCCTTAGACTCTTATTCTAGTAAACTTTCCTAGGCAGTGCAGCAGATTGATGAATTGGAAGAGATTCAATGGAAGAAGCAGTGCTTTCTACATGTGGATATAAAATTTCAATTAAAACCCCTTAAGTGTCATACTTTACACTTATAGGTTATCTGGATTAATTAAAAATTTGGGTAGACAAAGTAAGAGAACATTATATCGCCACTTAGTATTTTTCTTATTGACACACCATCATAATTTACCCTTGGTTCAGTAGAAAGCAAATTATTATATACAAAATATAGATAACACAGAAATCAAATCATTTCATGAGAAATACCATTATTGATGCCAATGTAATGAAGACTATGCTTTGGAAAACTGTTCAGCCTAGTTATTTTCCAAGTATCTATCTATCTATCTATCTATCTATCTATCTATCTATCTATCTATCTGTCTACCATCTATCTATCATCTATCTATCTATCTATCTATCTATCTATCTATCTATCTATCTATCTGTCTATCTATATACTGTGATTTCTCTACATGACAATGAGGTGCAAGTCGTAACTAGGAATTCTTGCTCCAAACAAATAGAAGACTTTTCATCCAAAGTGTCTTAGAATGCATAAGGCTATCTTGTGCATATTAACATCATGAGTCATTTGACATTAAAAGGAAGTAACCGCCAGGAATATCATCTTAGACAAGAGAAACTTACAAAGTAGACATCGTTTTTATTTTCCATTGGGCATTTAGTGGGGAAAATAAATGTCCCTCATCTTTTTTCCAGGACAGGAAATCATCTTCTAGTTTCCTGTCTAAATTGTGGGCAGTTGACTTTGAATTCCATGGTGTGTGTGAACAAGCATGGCTCACACCAGCAGTGTTATCCCCAGTTACCTCTTCATAGCCCCCACCTTATCCCTTATCATACTCCTTATACGCTGCTTTGCTCTCGGAATTCTTGTCACATGTTCAGTCCAGCTACATAAACCATATGAAGCCATCTGGACCTCACCATACCAAGTTCAGTCTCATCTCAAGACATTAGCCGATATTTGCTGGGCTGCCTTCCTGGAAGACAGTGCCCTATACTTTTCTTGTTCTCCTCTCTTCCAGCCTCTCTCTATACACACAGGAGACCATCTTCAAACATAATCACTACTGACTGACTCCCCTCACCAAATCCTCACTTTGTTTCTCTCATCACCAAGCCGTGAAAGTACTGAGTATACATCTGAGATATATAATTCTAAATTTGTCTACTAGTAACTCATCTTGTACAATAGGTATTTGCCACATCATTTTTTAAAAAAAAAACCTTTACCAAAGTACAAATTATTGAAAAGAAAACAGAGAGAATATAAAAAGCTGGTCGATTACATAAAATATACTATTATTCTAATTTCCGCATGCCATAAAGAATTTTGGTATAGGGTGGAGAAGCAACAGGTTAAGCTCACAGGGCATGAAACACAGGACAGGTGTAAGGATCCCAGTTCGAGCCCCCGGCTCCCCACCAGCGCGGGGGGGGGGGGGAGGCTCGCTTCACGGGCGAAGCAGGTTTGCAGGTGTCTATCTTTCTCTCCCCCGCTCTACCTTCTCCTCCTCTCGATTTCTCTCTGTTCTGTCCAACAGTGACAGCAATAACAAAGACAGTAAACAACAAGGACAACAAAAGGGAAAAGAAATAAAGTTTCAAAAAAAAAAAGAATTTTGGCGCATATTTCCAGAAGGATACAGGATAGGGAAGCTAGGGCTCAGTGGTGGCACACCCAGTTAAGCACACACACATTACAATGCACAAGGAACAGGGTTCAAGCCCCTGGTCCCCACCTTCAGGAGAAAGCTTCACAAATGATGAATGCACATCTCTCTCTCCCTCTCCCTGTTCTTCTTCTCTTTCTTTCTTTCCCCCCTCCCTCTCTCCCTTTTCTCTCTTTCTGGCTATTTCTATCCAATAAATAAAGATTAAAAAAGAAGAAGGAGAAGGAGGAGGAGGAGGAGGAGGAAGAGGAGGAGGAGGAGGAGGAGGAGGAGGAGGAGGAGGAGGAGGAGACGGAGACGGAGACGGAGAAGAAGAATAGGGAAGCTTCCAGTTAAGGGGTGGGACATGATGAAAGTGGTGGTGGGAAACTGTGTGGAATTGTACCTCTGCTAACTTACAATCTTGTTCATCATTACTCAATCACCAATAAAATCTGTTTATAAGTTACTATTATTTGCATCTCTAGAGGACTAGAGAAAAAATGCTTCAATTCTGACTAACTACAGCATTTCCCATGTGTCTGCTATTCACCTCGTAGGAGTGCTGTCCTGTGGTGCTTCCATGGCCCGTGATTAGGCCTGATCTCAGCAAGCCAGGTAGCCGTGGGCCAAACACATCCACCAGTCTTAGCGTCACTGCTTGTGAATGAGCCTTCTGGTCACCCACAATGCTCAGTACCACTTAATAAGAGGGGTATTACATGAAGAAGTAAAGATCATCTTACGGTATTTAAAAAATGTTAGTGAGTAAATTAAAGATTCAATTATACATAAATGAAAATATATACATACTTTTTTGAGGCATACTTTTTTCTTTGGAAAAAAGCTAAGAGTGCACCATATATTTAAATTGGATTTACATTAATTTTTTCTTGCAACATCAATGTCCCTGTAGTCTATTTTTTTGCACATGTACTCAAAACCCCTTGAGCAATAGACACATTTTAATGACTCAAAAAGTAGAAACTGCCAATTTATTTTTCTTCAAATAATTAAATCTTTAATTAATTTCACATATAGTTAGTAAGAAGCATCATCCTGGGTTTGAACTTTCAAGCACTCCTCAGTTTGCTCTTAGCAAGCTTCTGTGCTTACCGCAGATACTTATGACTCGTGATCTGATTGAGAATAACTCTCAAACTTTCACTCCTTTGAGAAAAAATTACAACACATGATGTGGGAACTGTTGAGTCAAGAGATACAAATTATCTGAAACCATAAAGTGGTATAATTAAGCAAAGCAATTTTGGTGAGGAACTAAAAAGGAGGGGAAAATCATGTAAATGTGATTATTTCTAATTAGGAACAATGAGTAACCAAATCAAATTATACAATGAGGATTTGATTTAGTTCCACAGAAGAAATGTGCACAGGCATCTTCATACACCCCTAGCTCTTCTGTTTGCTTATTACTTTTCAATGCTTATGTAAACTCTTAATTGTAAGTAAGATTGTTGTAGGCACAGATATTTACAATATCTCTGTATCTGTAGGTGAATGATTCAGTTAAGATTGATGTTCTTTCAATATATTTTCAGAATGCTTCCCAGACTTTGTTACAAAGGTGTTAACACTAGGTTTTATATAAAGCTATAAAGAAGGTACAAACCTTTTCCAAATATTTTGTTCCATGTTATTACACCCATCAAAACTTGGATTTATTCTGAGGTCTAGATTAGTGATAACTATAAACTTTTAAACAAACTATGTGACCATTAGTTTCTGAAATAATGTGCCTATAGAATCAGTCTCTGGGAGTCAGGTGGTAGCATAGTGGATTAAGTGCAGGTGGCACGAAGCACAAGGACTTGTGTAAGGATCCTTCAAGTCCCCAGCTCCCTACCTGTGGGGGAGTCGTTTCACAAGTGGTGAAGCCGGTCTGCAGGTGTCTTTCTCTCCCCTCTCTGCCTTCCTCTCCTTTCTCCATTTCTCTTTGTCCTATCTAGCAATGACAACATTAATAACAACAACAACAACAACAATAACACAAAAGGGAAAATAAATAAATAAAAAATACAAACTCTTAAAAAAAATCAAAGTCTCTGTCAGTGGATATAACAGGTGTTTGGAGGAAAATCATATCATGAAGCTAGAACCTTAGAAAAGTAAGGGCATGGGGCCAAGTGGTAGTACACTTGGTTGAGCACGTACATTACAGTGTGCAAGGATGCAAGGACCCCAGTTCAAGCCCCTGGTCTCTAACTGCAGAGGGAATGCTTCAGGAGTGATAAAGCAGGGCTGCAGGTGTTCCTCTGTCTCTTTCCCTCTCTATGTACTTCTCTCTTCTCAATTTATCTGTCCTTATAAATAATATATACATATTAATAAATATTAATAATTTCTTTAAATTTATTAATAAATAAATTTAAAGAAAAAGAAAAAGGATAAAAAAGAAGAGAGAGAAAGAAAAAAAGCTAAAACTACACACACACACACACACACGCACACACACACAATGGGATGAAATGTAGTAGAGAATACATCTCACAGAACTGATCCTAAAATTTATAATTAAAAACGCACCAAGGGAGAATTATTTTACAATGTATTATATAATTGAACTGAATTTTTTAAACATATTACAGTTTAGTTTACCAATGATATATCAATAAAGTTGAAGAAGACAATGGTTAACACAGAAATAATACTGCTGGCTTCCAAGGACTCTAGGATGGGGAAGATGGAGCATAATTTCATATTGGGCCTGGGGATTCCTTTCAGGAAACATGAAAATGTTCTGGAAGCAGATGGAAATAGAAGATGCACACCTCTGTATATAAACAAAGTATCACTGAAGTCCCCCTTTCTAGTTAGTAACTTTACTAAATGAGGGATTCACAGTGACACAAATTTAAGGGATAGATTAATATAATGATAATAATATGATATAATGTTATGATAGGATGTTTGTCTGGTGTTCATCTCCAGCAATTAACTGACCTGAGTTAAAGGATAATTTCTCTTGTAGATATGTCTATATAATTACAAGTATATCCATTTTTTATAGAATGTTAAGGAGAAAATTATACCTTTTTTCATCCACCTGTACTACGTGTAACATTGAATACTTTCACATTTAATTCAACAAATATTTCTACCACTTTTTGTCTTATTTATGGTCCTGGTCCTCTTCACTATTCATTTTTTTTTTTAGTTTAATTTCTGTATACTTCTGCATTCATTGAGCCCTCAGATGGAATCTTCTTACATAACCTGAGACTTCCTCAAAATAATTATTTTGTTTTAGATATGTCATATTTTTACACAAAATACTTCCATGAGAGAGAAAGAGAGACAGAGAAACCAGAGGACCAGTCCAGTATACGCTGTGAAGGTCAGGCCAAAAGGGGCATTTGTACAGAAGACCTTGTCAGTTGAACTATGTTCCCAGCTACTGGAATTCTCCTTAACCTTCCTTGGCTTCCTCTATAAATCGCTATTCCATATGCACTATACTGCATCTTTATAGATCAACTTGCTTTAGTCTGACATGCAGTGTGATAGAAGCTTTCTGAGCTTAGGTGTGTTGTTTTAGGCATTGCTAAGTCCCCCATGCACAGATTTCTTAAAATCTGGGGGGGGGGCGTATTTTATTTTTTAATTTATAAAAAGGAAACACTGACAAAACCATAGGATAAGAGGGGTACAACTCTACACAATTCCCACCATCAGAACTCTGAATCCCATCCCCTCCCCTGATAGCTTTCCTATTCTCTATCCCTCTGGGAGTGTGGACCCAAGGTCATTGTGGGATGCAGAAGGTGGAAGGTCTGGCTTCTGTCATTGCTTCCCCGCTGAACATGGGTGTTGACAGGTGGATCCATACTCCCAGCCTGTCTCTCTCTTTCCCTAGTGGGGCAGAGCTCTGGGGAGGTGGGGCTCCAGGACACATTGGTGGAGTCGTCTGTCTAGGGATGTCTGGTCGCATCCTGCTGGCATCTGGAACCTGGTGGCTGAAAAAAGAGTTAACATACAAAGCCAAACAAATTGTTGAACAATCATGAACCTAGAGGCTGGAATAGTGCCGATGAAGAGTTGGGGGGTCTTCCATTTTGTAGATAGCTAGTAGGCATATTTTAGTTATATTTCAAAGGGTCTGTGGCTATAATAGAGTTTTTGTCCTTGTTGTTGTTTTTGCCTGAGCCTGAAATCTGATATGCAGGTGGATCCAAGTTATTGTCTGGGGAGATGATGTCATGGTTGGGGAAAAGGACCAGAAAGCTGGATCAGGGAAGAGAGTAGCTCCCTAATATGGGAAAGGGGTATAAATATTGTTGACTGTAAACCCCATCGATTAGATGTGATGGGTGGGTATATGACAAGTGTATTTGAGTGACTATGGGGCACGGGTCCTTGAATGTTCTCTTCTTGGGGCCTCCCAGCTAATTTAGCATTGCACACAAAGAAAATAAAGTTGCAGCCATTGCCCCCACAATGCCAGAAGATACAGTTCCATACACATATCCAACAGTGTTGGTATGCATGAGACCCCTTCTGTTTCATTTGGTTTAAATCCCCTCTGCTTAACATTATTCTATTTACATAACCACTGTTAACAAGTTCCACCCTCCCTCCAGGGCATTTGTGGTTCAGTGATAGGATTCTCGCCTAATCTGCCCCCTCCTTGTCACACTCTGATTTTCGCCAGTCACTTTTCTCTCCACCCTCTCTATGTCACATCCTGTTTCCACCCTACTTGGGAAGTATATATAAAGACAGCATTGTGAGTTTTAGAGTACTGTACTTTGAGTTTAACTTAGCTCGTCTTAGATTGTGTTGCGTCCTGCATGAATAAAGAGATACTGCCTACAGCTCATCCATGAGTCCCTGGTCGTCTGTTACCCGCCCGTGAAGCCAGCCCGGCGAAAACAACACAACAGCAGAGGTGTTGCTGAATACTTTAATACCAGTGACAGCTCACGGTAAAAACTGGAAGAATATGTTGTCCAGCCTCCCTTCAGAAATGGAACATTCTCTATTGTTGTTGATCCAAGTTAAGGGTAAGTTCCTATGGGGGTCCACAAAGGGGTCTCTTGTGTTGTTCCTGATAGAGACGACCAGTAACAATGGAGAGAGGGATTTATTTGAGGTCTAGGCCCATCATGTCTGTTTGGGAATCTCAGGAGTGCCCGATTAGGGCCCCAGCTGATGGGGTGGCCTGATAGTGACTAAAGAATCATCATTAGAGTCTGCCAGTCTCTTCCTCTTATTTAGCTTTTGCAGTCCTTGCTTTGATAAGGTTAGCTTTGGAGTGAGTAAGGGAAGTGTCATAGAAACTAGGTGAGGAGGGTATTTAAGTCTAAGTAGACACTACTTCATTATGACTCACTGTAGACTATTGTGTACTTTTGCTTTCATGTATATATTTTGCCCTAATTTATGTGGACATATGCTCTATAGCATGGACCCTGGTCTCTACCTAGGTTTTGGGACTTTGTTAGGAAGCAAACTACCTGGAATAGAATTAGAGAATTCTATGAAAGGAAAGGTCTCACCTGAGTAATGGGAATGAAGTGTGGACATTCCATGTCTGAGGTCTCTGGACACAGTTTGAAGTGAAGCATGATGAGGTGGTACTCCTTGATTTGATTAGGTTGAGATCAGCAGATGCAATATAATTTGGTGTGAATTGAGAGAAGCATGCAGAAAAGGAAGATGGGTCCTGATACTGGGGCAGCTTGGAACGTTCCTACTCATGACCACAGAGTGTGAGCTCAGATCCACAGGGATGCAGAGGTCACACAGGCTCCTAAGCTGAATATGGGGCCCAGATCAGATCAAATCTATGGGATCAATCAACAATAGAGAATGTTTACAGTCAAAAATATTTATACACCTTTCCCATATTTCGGAACTACTCTCTTCCCTGATCCAGCTTTCTGGTCATTTATGCAGCCATGACATCATCCCCCCAGACAATAACATGAACCCACCTGCATATCAGATTTCAGGCTCAGTGAAAAAAATAGTATAGCCACAGGCCCTTTGGAGTATAAGTAAAATAGGCCTTCTAGCTGTCTATAAAATGGAGAGCTCCCCCCCCACACTCTTCATCTGCACTATTCCAGCCTTTAGCTTCATGATTAATCAATAATTTGTTTGGCTTTATATATTAACTCTCATTTCAACCACCAAATTCCAGATGCCATCATGATGCCAACCAGACTTCCCCAGACAGACAACCCCATCAATGTGTCCAGAGCCCACTAGGGAAAGAGAGAGACAGGCTTGGGAGTATGGATCCACTTGTCAACGCCCAAGTTCAGTGGAGAAGTAATTACAGAAGCCAGACCTTCCATCTTCTGCATCCCACAGTGACCCTGGGTCCATACTCCCAGAGGAATAAAGAATAGGAAAGCTGTCAGGGGAGGGGGTAGTAAATGGAATTCTGATGGTGGGAATTGTGTGGAGTTGTTGCCCTCTTATCCTATAGTTTTGCCAGTGTTTACTTTGTATAAATAAATACATAAATAAAAGAATATCCACATGCAGGAGTGGTAGACTAACTTTCCTTAAAGGGAAGCAAGGGGTCTTAGCTTTTAATATTGACCCGAAAGCATTTGTATACAGCAGAGGCAAAGGTAGGGAGAAGATATAGTGATGAAATGATCTTCAAATACTGAGGCTGTAATTCTAAATAAAATCATTCCTCAGTTTGTTCATTGGCAAAGAGATTGGCAGAATGGCCCAGAAACTGTATTGTACTGGGCATACAGAAGAAATGATGGGTCTAATGTTTTCTTGTGATGAGTGGTATTTAGAATCTCTTAATTAAATAGTCCTCTCTTGATTAAATTAGCTTAGACAATGCTTTTTACTAAGAAATTCTTTGGAAAGTCAAAATATTCACTAACTTAGCTTCTGAGCCATCTTATGATAAGGAAATGCTTTTTAGTGCTTCAACATGTCATCTTATTTCCTAAGCACATTCATTTTCATCCTCCCAAACAACATCTTTTTGAATTTAAAAACTGATTACAATGAATATTCTTCTTGAATTCATAGGACTATTTTTTTTTACCTATAGCTTTATATTCTACACCTAGTTCAGTGCAGGGGATAAACATAGAAATGTTCAAGACACATGCTTGAATAATTAATTAATATCATTCTCTTTTCCTGTAACCAAGGAAAGACACATCTGAAACTATATGAGGCCCAAAGAAAATCCTACATAAATGATCAGAATAGAAACAACTCTCACAGCATTAGAGGTTTTATCTTGAAGACTTCTACCTAGAGATCCCGTCAGCTATTTTCTAAGCTCTGGGTAGCTAGCCTGGATTAAAAGGCAAACCATTCCAATGGAGATGACTTCATCATTGTTACACATCCACTTTCTTTGACATTCCTCTGTCATTGGACATCTGGGTTGATTCCAATTTTGGGCCAAGTCACAAAGAGAAGTAAAAATACCAGAGAGCCTTATTTGCAAGTGTAACTCAAGAGAAAGCACACAGTGAAACTGGGACTCGGGGTGGTGTAACATTGAACCAAAGCAAAGGATTCTGGGAAAGGAGGGGTAGTGGGGTGGAGTAGGTGGAGAGGGTACTGAGGTTCTGGTGTATGTTGGGTTAAGTGGTGTGAGAGGGCACTGGAGAGTTTACAGACCGTCTATCACTGGGAGACAAAAACTGTGCTCATGTGTCAACAACTGTTTTATAAACCATCAACCTGTCAATAGAATTATTTTTTAAAAGGAAAATATTTGCATTCCTGCTAAGAGACAAAGCCTTCAACTGGACAAGAGATAGAAAGATGATAGATAGATAGATAGATAGCATATATATATATATATATATATATATATATATATATATATATAAAAGACTCAATCTTTGTTTTAAAAACTTCAAGACATACAATTAATTTTCCCCCTCTAATATTAATTAACTAGTGATTTATATGACTACACTTTACTAGAAGTGTACATAAACACCACTCCCACCACCAAAAGACTGTAATTAACTAGTAATTTATATGACTACACTTTACTAGAAGTGTACATAAACACCATTCCCACCACCAAAAGACTGTGACCCATCCCTCCCACCCACTCCCATCCCCCACTGGCCCAGGAAGCTGCATGTCTAGATAGATAGATAGATAGATGATAGATAGATAGATAGATAGATAGATAAATAGATAGATGATAGATAGATAAGATATAGCTTCCAATAATTACTTTCATAAAAGCATTTGATGGTAGCAGCACTTGTCTGAATGTGGTTGCTAAGATCCATGATCAATGGCAACTACTGATTTATTTAATTAGCACTGAAAGAGGTGGACGGTGTGATTCTGACTCTTGAAAAATATCTAGACTTCCATGTTCAGCAAGTTTGTCCCAGTTGGGTTAGATTTCATTTACAAGGCCAGGAAAATTACATTGCTATTACCTAATTTTTCTAGTTTTCTACTCGCTTAAAAGACAAATATATGCTGGCAAGTTCTTTGCCGGCCACATATTAATTACATAAACTCAGTAGACTGTACTATTTTAATATTCTTTAAAAGGGCTCTGGAGATAAGCAACTGAGTCTTTAATCATATTCAAATGCCAAGGTTTATAATCCTTGTAAAATAACAACGACTAAGAAAAGCTTCCATTTATTAAGTAGCTACTTTGAGCATGTTTGAAAAAGCTTCTGAGTGACAAGTCACAACAACTCAGTGTCTCTGTGTTTCTGACTAGAAGTCTGTATTCTAAGCAAGTTGTTGAGAAAATGAGGCATGCAGGTCTGTCAAGTAAAGTGGCTTCAGGGAGAAAGTCACAGCTCGATGTTTTCTACAGATTCTTCTCGTGATCTACCTGCTAAGGTCTTGGCAGAAGTGAAGGATCAAGGGTTTAAAAAAGCAATTCAAAGGGAGTCCCTTTTCTTTCTGCTTGGCTTCCCTCCCTTAGAAAGAGAGGAAGAGATGTACCAATCCTAAATTTCTGTGGACGTAAGTCAAAAACCGGAGTCCTCTATAACGTCACCCTGCCCCTACCCCAGCAACTTCGACATTCAACCCTGGTGCCATTCTCTTCCAAAAAAAGTAACATGGTTCCAACACTTAATGTGACTTCCCCCGTCTATTCTGGTAAGGACAACAGCCCTTGATATGTTAACCTGTCTCTACCCAGCTTCCACTTGCAGGGACTTCTGACACATCAGTCAAGTTCCACTTAGCTCCTTCCCAGGGCATCCTAAGCCACTGCTGACCCTTTTCGCCTTGATTGTGAAGCTGGGAGATGGGCCAGCCCAGCGTGCCTCTTCTCTGTGCTTACTACACATCACAGCGGCTCCCATGTCAGGATCAGCTCAGGGTCTGACCCTCTTCTGAGGCTCTTCCTACCTACAGGGCCAGGACACACTCCACCCAAACAGCCCTGCTTCTCCATGCGGCCTCCGTGCTATCTTCCTAAGGAAGATCTCCCCCTGTGTTTGGATCCAGCCACTTCCTGGATCATGTGCCATCCACAACCATCCATCACAGCACACATTGCACTGGCTTGTTATCCTGTTCCCACATCTCCTCCTTTGAAGGGTCCGTGATGAAAAGTAAGGTCCGCTTATCACATTGCTGTATCCATAAGCAGGTGCTTTAGAAGTGGCCCTGAGGATAACAAAGAATCTTGGTAAATACTGATTTAAAAGAAGATGAGTCCACAGTACTGACCTCACACCAAACAGTCATCACTAGACTTAAATAGAGCCACATTTACCTAGACACTGAATATTTGTTCTTGAAAAACGAACAGAACACATAGCATGTTCATTTATCTTTTACAAAGAAGGGATTATCATATGTCTGCCAGGTGCGGCATCCTAAGTGTAAAGCTATTAATCATATGGCAACTCAGAAGTTCCAAGGGCCCTCATCTAATGCCTTCCCCAGCCAGATAATTGAAGAGAAAAGCAATAGTGATAAACATCACAAAGCCAAAGCTCGTGACATTAATTGAATGACTTTAATTTATAGTGATTAACAAGTAGAAGCAACTATCAAAATTACAAAACTAGCATACATATCAGAATGATAGGATTAAAAAAATAATTGAGACATAGAAAAGGAGGCAATATAGTTGGGAGAAAGGGCTGTGGAAGCTCCCTCCCCAGCTGCTGATGAGGACCCAGAACTTGAACCTGGGTTGTTGTGCAGGGTACCATGAACTTATCCCAGTGTCCCACCGCCTGGTCCCCCAGAATTATACGATTTTGCACTTTGTAATGCCAGAACTCACAGGAAACAGGAGAAAATGTGTGAAAGAGAGCACATACACTCCAAACTCTCCAGCAGTGCCTGCAAACAGACCCCCATGTTCACAGTCAGAGGCTTAAGAGGCATGCAGCCCACTGCTCACTGCAGGGACCTGCATACATGTCTACATCTGTGTCTGCACCACCATACACATATATGTCAAATATAACACAGAGAGCAAAACACACGGGCTCCTTTTTCATGAACAGGGGTTCTCATGCACAGAAAACAGTGGGACTGAACTTCATGTTCTCCAGGGGACATCATTTCAGAGAGAATTCTCTTACTGATCAGAGCCGGGACAGGTTTATAGGCTACACGCACATCTTCCTGAAGGAGGATCCTGGGCATGAAGGAGAATGATAAGAGATTCCAAGAACTTTACTTTTCACTCCATTTACAAAAGGATTGTACTACCAGACTGCATTTTTGCACTGTGGACATCATCTCTGTTGATAACTTAAATATGCCCATATAACTATAAATTTAAAAAAAAAACATCCTCATATTTAAAAACCACCGAGACAACAGATTAGATTTCTAGTCCCAGAAATGTTACTAGTTGTAGACTTCTCTTTCTCCTTCCTTCCTCTTTCCTCCCCTCCATTCCTTTTCTCTCTTCCTTCTGCTCCTTTTCTTTTTTTTTTAAAAAAAAATTTATATATTTATTTATT
>NC_080170.1:3186223-3191223 GCF_950295315.1 Erinaceus europaeus | reverse complement strand
AAAACATTCTTTCCACCAACTTTAAACTCAAATAACAAATTTTCAATGAATACCCAACATTGACTACCATATATATATAGTCATATATATATATACATATATATATGTAATCATATATATATAATCATACATAGGACTACCAAGAAGAAAACAGCTAAATTATGACACCTGTTCAGAAAATCTGTCCATGCTATAGTGTATATAAATAAGAATTAGTGAAATTCCTGTGGTGTTTGAACCTGTGATCTCTGATGAAGAAGTTCTTGGTCATCTGACAGATGCTACCTATTTTATGCTGAGTGTCAGGGAGACCAAGAGAACAGAATCATCAGGGCTACCATTAGAAGTTAGATAAAGCTATCAATCAGAAACAGTTTGATACCTGGACTAAATCACTGTGACAATGTGTTTAAAATTATCCGTCCCCTTTTCTATACAAGGGAGTAGAACATAATATTGGAAGACTGTTCAAGTAATGCTTTGAGGGAAAAACCCAGCACAGTGTGAAAGTTTAAGTGGGTGTTTAGGCGATAACTATTTCTATAGTATTGTCACCATCATGACTGTCCTCATTCACATCTCGAACACACAAAGAATTACTAAAATAGAACAGACAAACAGAAAATTCATTGACCGATTCTTGGTTTGCACTGTTTGTTATGATGTAAAACAGTTTTTACAACATATGAGCTGGTAGGAAAAATCCATTTATGAGAAGAGAGAAAGAATAAGTGAACAATAAAAGAAAGACTGAAGGAATCTCAGTAGGTACAAGGGAGTGTCCCTACTGAGTGGATGAGTAGAGGGAACAGAACCCAAGCTCAGACATAAAAGCAGTGTAGTGTACACAGACGCTGTGTTCCCTGCCTGCTAAGATATTGCTGATTGCATATAAGGGAGAGGGACATTGCCACATTGGAGCTTACAATACAGGTGGGTTTGAATATAATACAAAATGGATGATAATAACAGAGTATCATTATAGACTTTTAATTGAAGGAGACACATAATAAACTCATTTTACAGTAACTGAGACCAAGTGCAGTGAAAAAGCTAAAATACAGTTTAAAGCAGGACAGTGAAAAAATGACTATCAAATCATAATGATAGCAGGCTTGGAAAGCTAAAGTAAGATAATCTTGTCTTCTTGATTAAGGAGAGAAAAAAGAAAATTCTCTCCTCTTATAAAATTCTACTGAATTATTTTAAAGGAAAATTGGTACATGGCTAAGCAAATGTCTGTTAATATATATCCTATTTTATTTTTTTAGGGCCACAACTGAAGCCTCAAATTTTAAGAAGGGTGCAGACATAACTTTGAACCAGCTTCAGAGATCAAAGACGTTGCATGCCCTTTTGAGAGCAATCGGCAGATTACTGGACATTCTGGTTGGGACTGAATTTGAACCAGGTTCCAAGGATGAAGGCCCACAGACTGATCTGCTGAGCCATGAAGCCCACTGTTGGCTGGTTTATAGAAATCCTATTAGCTGAGAGATTGAAGGGAAGGGAGATAAGATAGCAAGGTGTTAGGAATCAAGCTTCAGTAGTTTTAGTAGAAAAGGTACTTCTGAACCATGCTATTGTGTATAGATAGAAATCAGATTGGACCACAGACCAAATATAGAAGTGCATGTGCAGAAAACCATGCACACTGAATTCAGTACATATTTTCAAATGTTCTACTTACCATGAAATATGTGGTAGATAAAAATGTTCCACATCTTTAGCATATAAGTATTTATTGCATTTACAGCTGTTTGTGGTGAAATTCATTTTCTTTTTTAAAATATTTATTTATTTATTTCCTTTTGTTGCCCTTGTTGTTTTATTATTGTAGTTATTATTGTTGTTGATGATGATGTCATCTTTGTTGGATAGGACAGAGAGAAATGGAGAGAGGATGGAAAGGCAGAGAGAGGGAGAGAAAGACAGACGCCTGCAGACCTGCTTCACTGCCTGTGAAGTGACTCCCCTGCAGGTGGGGAGCTGGGGGCTGGAACCAGGATCCTTATGCTGGTCCTTGTACTTTGCACCACCTGTGCTTAACCTGCTGTGCTTCCACTGGACTCCCAAAATTCATTTTCTTCTTCTGACCCATAGCACTTTCTGTCTTGTGTTCTTTATATTAGCAGCTCAGGCTCTACCTCATTATGAAACTTAACTATTTCCCTTGATAACATTTATTTATCTTCTGGTTCTGAGAACATCTTGCTAAAAAAAAAAATGGTACTGGCTCTCCTTTCAGTACAGGTAGGACTCAACTAAAGAACTAATTTCACAGGCAATCAGAAATTCTGAATTTAGATGTGAAGATAATTGGGCATTTAAGAATGTCACAAAAAGGACTGGCCATGTATCTGGGTTATGTTCTCTTATTCATAAAAAAAAATGAAGTGTCCTACTGGCTGCTCAGCATCGTCCCTTACTACTCGGAATAACAAGGAGTCTATAAGATCTGACTCTAGTTCAATTAAAACACAAATCTGATAAATAATGAGATTACCCAGAAAGACTAGAAAGGTTTCTCATAAAGCTAAAACTAGTGTTTGTTCTGCTTGTAAAAGAATCAAACTGATGTGGTGGGGACAAGTGCTGTCAAGGAAATGGCCAGACTTCTCTCCACTAAGGCCACCTGGCAGTGGGACTGTCTTCTAGCACTGAAATCTACTGATTGAATCATTTCTTTAGGTTATTGAATTTTCTACTGTTCCTGTGCTGTGCTAAGACTTGATTTCAGAGAATTCACTCATACTAACACATGATTTTCTGGGAGAGCTATCTCCCAGCTAAACCACTAAGCTCTACATGAAATTTCTTCATAAAATCATGCTAGACTTCTACTCACAAGATGGTAGTCAACTGAATACGTCTTTGCTCCTTTTTCTGCCAAAGGAGTATCTTCTCACACCATCAGCTGTGGAAAGCTAATGAATTAACTGCTACTGAAGTTTTTTTTTTTTTTTTTTTTCCGTTTCTTTCTTTCTTTCTTTCTTTCTTTCTTTCTTTCTTTCTTTCTTTCTTCTACATGGGGAAGATCCACAAAGAGTGAAGCTGGGATGCAGGTGTCTCTCTAACTCTCACCCTCTTTTTCTCCCCCTCCCTTTCAATTTCTCTCTGTCTCTAGCCAAAACCAAAGGAGAAAAAAAAAAAAAAAAAAGGAAAAAAGATCCCTTCAAGGCCCAAGGTTCTTTAGAAAAAGGAAAGGAAAGGCAAGAGGCTGAAGTTTTGTTGGGTGTGAAGTGTCTTTCTGCTTGATCATTTACTAATTCAATAAATTTTCACATTTTAAAATATTTGATTTTGACTACTAAAGTTTGTCTATAGACTTCTTGCCACTAGGGTAATTGCTGGTGCTCCATGCCTGTATAACCAGTGCATTGTTCCCAGTCTTATCCTTTGATCCTTTCCTCCTTTCCTTTCTTTTCCTTTCTTTTTTCTCTATATTTTTTTGGACAGAGACAAAGTGAAGTCAAAAGGTAAGGAGGGAGATACAGAGAAGGACATAGAGACAACAAGAGCACTGCTGTGGTGCTTGTGAAACCTCAGACATGCAGGTGGGGATCAGGGATTTGAACTCCTGTCCTGCTGCATAGTGATCATACCTTCTCCCAGGAGTGGTGCCATGGCAAGGAATCCACTTGCTTTGACTTTTAGTGGATCCATCACTATCATAGAGGCCAGCAGAAGCAGGGGTAGCCCACCATCCTCCTCAAATGAGGATCCTGAGAGCTTTCTCTCCACGTACCCCCTAAGCTCAGCTGTATTTGACTCCCTGGAAAAGCCAGACTGAGCCTGGAATTTCACAAAACAAAACAAAACAAAACAAAACAAAAAAAACAATTTTGTGGTGACTCCTCCATACTCTGTCTCCTCTCTATGGGTTTCTTCTGGAAGCACCTCCTCACTAAGTCAGTGACAAATGAAGCCTCACCCCAGCATTGGCATCTGAGGAATCTGAGGGCCAGGGGACAGCCCAGTCTGTTTCTGTTTCATGGCACTCCAGTGGCTTGTCAGACAGGGTTCTGCTGGGCAGCAAAGGCAGCAGGATACAGGGAGAGGAAGATTGAGTGACTGTGAACACAGGTAAGTCTGTAATCTGTGAGGATACATTGTAGACTCAAAGCCACAAGGCAGTCTGCAGGCTGAACCTGGCAGTACTTCTGTTCCTGTGCTGTGGAAGGGGTCCTTCGTCTGCAGAGAACCCTCCTCTGGGTCTAAAGATAAGCTACAGATTATAGGAGGTCCCTGCACCACACAGTGTGTGGGTTGCTTGTCCCAGATTCCGATGGAAGACTTTCTCTTTTCTGTAAATTCAGTTTTTTTCTCTCTTTGTACCAGCCTCAGTAACAGAGCTTCATCCAAGAGCTTTAGGGCCTGATCCAAGAGCTGATGAAGCATCAGGGGCTGGCAAGTTGGGTTCGTGGGATCAGCGTGCTTTGCTTTAGAGGAGATCACTAAACAGAGCTCTGCTAGGGGCTCTGGCTTTGTTCTGTGCCCCTGTTTCCCTCTAGGGTCACTGAAGAGAGGCAGAATGAGAAGCAGCCCACCTGGTAAGTCAGTCCCTCTGAGACTCTAAGATGACCCTCCCTCCTGTTGATTAAGGGGCCATGAGGGAGGCACATTGGTGCTGGGTGAGGTGGACTGATATGTGTTTTGAGGAGATGAAATATTCTACCCCTGAGATAACCACAGCTTTTTAAAAACTCGGGAGTTGGGCGGTAGCACAATGGGTTAAGCACAGGTGGCACGAAGTACAAGGACCGGCATAAGGATCCTGGTTCAAGCCCCCGGCTCCTCTCCTGCAGGGGAGTCACTTCACAGGCCACCGCAGGTCTGCAGGTGTCTGTCTTTCTCTCCCCCTCTCTGTCTTCTCCTCCTCTCTTCATTTCTCTCTGTTCTATCCAACAACAATGACATCAATAACAACAACAACAAAAACAACAAAAGGGAATAACTAAAATAAATATTAAAAAAAAGTTTCTCAGAAAATTAGAAAG
>NC_080170.1:3020984-3186023 GCF_950295315.1 Erinaceus europaeus | reverse complement strand
GTTCTGCATGTGACTACACCCATTCTGGAGTTGTCTTCCACTTCCTTATCTGCTTCACAAAGCATCATCTTCTCTAGCACCGTCCATCTTATCCCAAAGGACATAGTATCCCCTTTTTTTTTAATTGCTGCATAAAAATCTGTTGAGTATATGACCCATAACTTTTTTTTATCCAGTCATCTGTCAAGTGGGCATTTTTTTTCAGGTTTTTGCTTTTGTGAAGTAATCCACTATAAACATGGGGTGCATATATCCCTTTGACTCAGTGTTATTATAACTTTTGGGTAACACCTTGCAGTGGAACTACTAGGCCACACGTCATTTTCCTTAGTGTTTGTTTAAGAATTCTCCACACTGTTCTGCAGAGTTGCATCAGCCAGTTCCCACCAGCAGTGCAGAAGAGTTCCTCTGTCTCCATACCCTCTCCAACATGATTTAGGATTCTTTTTTTTCTCTTTTAAACAAAATTTAAATTATATTGATTTATTTATTGGATAGAGACAGCCAGAAATTGAGGGGAAGTGGCAGATAGAGAGAGAGAGAGACACCTGCAGTCCTGCTTCACCACTCATGAAGCTTTCCCCTTGCAGATGGGGACCGGGGCCTCGAACCTGGGTCCAGGGCACTGTAACAAGTGTGCTCAGCCAACTGTGCCAATACCTGGTCCCTTAAAACTACATTTTATACAGCAGAGAAAAGAGAAAAGTGTTGGTGTACTTGGCTGCTCACTATGACTTATGGCTAGAAATATTCCATTGTCAAAGCATATCACCGGCACTCAGAATCTGAGTTTGTGCTGAATTCTTCTGCAAAGCAAATTCAGTTTGCCCCTAAGAAGTCACTGAACAGTTTATTTCATTCCAAGTTGGGAACTCACTTTTTTCCCCCTTTTCATTCCCCTCAAGGAGAAAAACAAAATCTCTTGTTTGAAGCAGGGATGGAGACAGCTGGGGATGAATGACTTTTGACTAGTCGTAGTTTTTTTTAAAAGAACAAATTTGCTAAGAAAAAAAAAACAGACAAAATTGAAGACCTTGTTTCCAAGATTGCCTGGATAGCCTGAGGGTGTTTCTTCCCAGGCACAGGTGCTCTCTGGAGTCAACCTGTGCTGTTTATTCAGCGACATGGGAGGGAAAACAGAAACTCGTCATGGGAGAGAGACTCTGGGACTCATGGAGCAGGAACACAGTGCAATGTCTATTGATTAGAAAAATCTGCCCTTTATATCTTCTGAAGGGGAAGCGGCAAGTGGGTAAAGGAAATGACTAGGAAAGGGGGTGGAGTAGATAGCAAGCTTCCATCTAACCAGTGAGGATTAAACCAATACGCTGCAGGCAGGGCGGGTCTCAGGCAAGACAGTGATTATGTAAATAGACCACAGCATCAAGCAGTGCAAGGGAACATGGCGTGATGACCAACAGGGATAGAAACAGAAGGGGTCTTTAGAAGCAGAATTAGCCAAAGGAGAAATGATGACCCACACAAGATCCTAAATGTGTGTTTGTGGACTTTTTTTTTTTGGAAGTGAAACTGACAAAAAAAAAAGTATTTTTGGTCTTTTTAAAAGTCACCTAATTACATCTGCAGTAATAGTAGCCCCTGAGGATCTAAGAAAAGATGCCTAGAATATGCATTTGAGCTAAGAGTAATTCATTTCTCTCTGCAAACCAAGGCTTTAACACCAACACTTAGGATTCTTTTAGCAAGTAAGACACTTCCTGTGATAGTGGCATGAAGCTCATGTCTACAACTTATAGGTGGTATCCCCATACTTTGTCATCATGGCCGTGACCTACAGCAGACAACTAGAAACCACCTCACTCATTCACTCACTGAGGAATAGAAGACTCCTTTCTGAGGGGGCCTGGCAGTAGCGCAGCAGGTTAAGCGTACATGGCGCAAAGCGCAAGGACCAGTGTAACGATCCCAATTCGAGCTCCTGGCTCCCCACTTGCAGGGGAGTCGCTTCACAGGTGGTGAAGCAGGTCTGCAAGTGGTTGTCTTTCTCTCCCCCTCTCTGTCTTCCCCTCCTCTCTCCATTTCTCTCTGTCCTATCCAACAACAATAACATCATCAACAACAATAACTACAACAAGGGCAACAGAAGGGAAAAAAATAAGCCTCCAAGAGCAGTGGATTCACAGCAGAGGCACCAAGCCCCAGCAATAACCCTGGAGGCAAAAATAAATGAATGAATGAATGAATGAATGAATGAATGAATGAACAAATCAATAAAAGAAGATTTCGTTCTGGAAGAGGTTCTTGGTCTGGCGTCAAACAAAATTTGCTGTCTTAATTTTAAAAGGATATTAAAGAAAGCATGAGAGTATGTTGTTTATTGGCCTCAGTCCCTTTGACAATGTGAGGATCTCACTCAGAATGAGCTAAATACTAGAGAAACAAAACTGGTGGTTGAGAATGATGGGGAGCACCTGTCTCCCCACCCCTGAGTCTTACAAACAGAATGTAAAAATAAACTAAATAAAATGAAGTTGGACTGCTTATCCCATTCTTCTCCTGAGCAGAACATCTGAGCATCTTTCTTTTGTCCTCCCCAGCCCCTCTCCACCTTCCTCTGCTCATAGCAGTCTCTGCTTGTGTTTTCCTGTGTAAAATCCTCTCAAGTTTGTGATCCAAAATAAAGATCCCTCAACTCCTGGGTTTGCAATTTCAACTGTACAATCTTTGTAAGTTCAAGAAGCAGAATCAAAAATGCTTTCATATTCTGTATTACAATAAATATGAATATCAAAAGATTCTCCTTGAGTTCTGTGACTGCTGGCATTTTGAAAAGTCAGAACATCTTGGAATTGGGAGAAACAGGAATGAGTGTATAGTTCCTATTAAATCTTGATAAAAAAAAAAAGAGAGAGAGGAAGGCAAAAAAATGAAGTCCTGCTGCAAGATTTCCTATTTCTTTATAGACTATTTATATTTACGATTCACATTAATTATAGTGCTTTCATGACAAAATGATTCTCTATGATTTAACTATTTGATTACTGTCCACATCTGACTACAATCAGAAGGCTTCTTTTATCTTTGACTACAGTTCCAATCTATTTTCTAACCCTGCCTCTATCTTCAAAACACACCCTGAACTCCAGCGTTTCTTGGCACTTTAGAGGTGACAGGCTGGTCTTGGTCACTTTTAGATCTCCTTTCCATCCCAACAGCCGTCTTGTTTGTAATCAAGTCTCTCCCTCTTCCAATTCTAGACTCCAGGCAACCACACTCAGGAGTGCATTTCCATCCAAATCCCCAGAGATCACATCCTTTCTATGCCCAAAGCAGACCAGGGAGGTCCCTTCTCCCTCAGAGAAGAGCTGCCCCAGAGGCCACTCTATATCTGCCCTCCATGTTCTCTGACAAACATTCCTTCCAAGCTCACCTCCTGGCATTCCCAGATGCCGCCCTCACCCCGCCTTGATTGTGCCTCTGAAATCCTCTCATCTGGGACCTTGTGTGAGCATTTTGCCTACCACTGTCCATTCATTCTGCCTTGTCATGTCTTCACCACCGACTTCACCATATGCAGGTGGGTGCACAGCAGGCTTGTTGATTCTTTTTGGTCAGATTTCTCACCAGACTCAAGGAGAACAGGATGTTTGCCTGTGTGGCCACAGAAGTGCTTTTTGCCCCTTGACAAAAGTGGCTGGTACGTTGTAGGACTCTAGTAGATACCCCATCCTTTAACCAAGGGTCACTTTGCTATCATTAGCCAGATTTCTACAAAACAGGAGTGTGTTTAAAAAAAAATGACCTACTTTGCTTTAAGCTTATATGAAAGATTTACACAAGTAGATGATGTATCAGACCACAAATGAAGCTTTCAAGAAACTCCAAAGATCAAGAGATCATAAAAGATTTATGAACTGAAGGCAGAGCATAAGACTCTAGAAGCAAATTTTCTTGAACAGAGCACTGAAATATAAATACATCTACTTGAAAATATACAAGAAAATAATTCTTGATTACAAAGGAAAAAGAAAACTTACTGGAATTTTAGAAAATCAAATAAAGGTAGCCTATAAGATACAGCTATACAACTTACATCAAGTGAACTTTGAGCCTCAAGACCCAGATACTGAAACATGATGAAAACTTTTTGAAAAATAAAGGTTATAATTCAAGAGAATGGTAAATCAGAATTAACAGACACAGAAACAAAGGGATAGTTGGGAAAGTAATAAAAAAAATACTCATTTTCCTAGGGCGGGGGAGATAGCATAAAGGTAATGCAAAGAGACTCTCATGCCTAAGGCACCAAAGTCCTAGGTTCAATCTCCCACACCACCATAAACCAGAGCTGAGTGGTGATCTGGTAAAAAAAAAATAAAATAAAAAATAACCATTTTCCTGAAATACAGAACATCAGAATACTTATTAAAGGAAGCAGCATTTACCACTAACAACAAGAATTTTCTGAAAGGCTAGCAACAGTATTTTCATATTTTAATAAGAGAACTAGCGATATTTAGTAACTTGAAGTATATGGAAATAAATGGAATTATTGCAGCTGGTAGAGTTCAAGATTTGCATGCCTGAAGCTAAGAGTTAAATCCCATGCACTGAATGAACTTGAGTAATGGTCTGGTCTGTCTGTCTTTTTCTCTCATTCTCTCTCTTTCTATCTCTCTCATGCAAAACTCTTTTCCTCATATAAAAGAAAATTTATTTTTGTCATAGCAGGGTTTCACTCTGTTGGGCAGACACTTTCAGACAGCAAGAGAGAGGAAGAGATGCCATAAGCCTGAATGTTCCTTCCCCAGGGTAGAATCTACTCTTCCCAGTGGACTACTCATGTAGGGTACTGGACATCTTAAAACATTTACTTGGGGGTCTGCAAGATGGCTATTTGGGAAAGCACTTTTCCAAGTCCTAGTGGGTGGACACATTTATAAGTCATGTCAATATACCAGTGCATCTGAATAAGGTTCTTTAATGGCGATGGTTATGACTGAGCAAGAGCAGAAAACAGAGCAAGGGACTAGGAAGTTCTTTCAAAGTCTACTAGACACAGAAGTTTCTGTGTCTATATTAGAGTTGTATCTCCATGGAGAGAGATGTAGGAATGAACCAGAGAACTAGTAAAAAGAGGGTGATTGACTGGGTGAAGAGGTTAAAGAGATACACATCTAAATGTGCCTACTTTCACTATCAGCCTTCAGCTAATTGTGGTGCAGCCAGCAGGGTGAAACAAGGGCTGGGAATACATTTCAAATTTTAATATTTGTTCTACTCCCAAAATTAACATGAATATTTCAGATACACCTATTCATTGGGCTTTGAAATGGGATGCCTGATGAGATGTGGTCTCTTTTCAGGTTTTTAAAGTTGTCTTTTCAGGTTTTAAAGTTGTCTTTTACATGTGTGTAATTTAAATTTTACCTGAATTTCTATTGCATACATAACCTCTCTATAAAGTTTAAGAAGTCAGTTAGGTACATGTGAAGTTCACTGATTTAATTAATGAAATTACAACTGAAGTTTAGAATTGAAAGAAAGGTTACCAAATACTTGGCAGGTTATTTGAATTACAGCATTGCTCATAAAAGTGTGAGGGGAATGATTCCAGAGTTTGGGTTTAAACTGCTAGGCTATGAATTAAGTAAAAAAAAACAAAAAAACAAAAAAACAGCATTATAAATCATGACAACAATACTGCCTTCCAGGAAATTAACTTTTCCTGGATTTATTCCCTAACTGGCATCTTTCTATTTTTATTAGTGATTTAATATTGATTTATAAAATCACAAGATCACAGGGGAACAGCTCTGTACCAGTCCACCACAACTTTTCAATCCCCAATCCCTCCATTGGAAGCTACAGCACTTCTCCCAGGGCTGCAGATATGGGTTGACTATTATTTCTACAACTGTCTGTCTATAATTTTCTTTTTATCCCCCGTATGGTCCTATCTTTTCTACCTTATTAAGTCACACTTACACCTATTACTACCTCCAAATTTCCCTCCTCCCTTTTTCCTCTTCTCTCTCTGGTTCCTGATGGAGATGGAGTTCAGAGCCCTCTGGTCATCTTCCCCCATCATTTCTCCCCCTCTGTGAGTATTGGTCAACATTCTTTTTGAGGTACAGGAGGTGGGAGTTCTGGCTTCTGTAATTGCTTCTCTGCTGGGAATGGGTGTTGGCAGGTGGATCCATTTCCCCCTCCTCATAACTGGCTTCTTTCTGGTCCACTCTGTTATTCTCCCTCATTCTGATGTCTTATGTCACTGAGTATTTAAACAGCTCATCTTAACTATCCTCTAATTTGTTGGCATATACTCTACTTGCTTATTTAAATAGTCACCTAGTATTTTATGTGTAAATACTCTGTGCAGGAACATCTTACACATTTAGAATCTGAACCTAAATTTCTGTCATTTCAGCATCATGCACTTAACTGTCTACTCAGTGGGCCTGTTACGTCATTCAGTTGGTATTTCCAAAGTGTCTCATCTTAAACTCAACTGTGGTCTTTCCCATTGCATCTGCTCATCCTGTGGTGATTTATATTTCATTACATGACAAATCCAACTGTCTATCTGTGCAAAACAACAGTCATGGGGTCATTCTGACTATTATCCCTCTAACAACTCACATTCAATCTTTAAGCAACAAAGCTCTATTTTCTATCTCCTGAGTGTGTCCATATATATTGCCACTGGATCTCAGTGTTTGTATGATGATGCCACCATTCCTGGTAGCCATTTTATAATATTTATCTATGTATTTATGAACTTATTTATTTATTATTAGATATAGACAGAGAGAAATCAGTAGGGGAGCAGAGATAGAGAGGGAAAGAGACAGACATCTGCAGCCCTGCTTCACCACTCTTGAAGCTTTCTTCCTGCAGGTGGGAACCATGGGATTAAACCCAGGTCCTTACACACTATAATGTGAGTGTTTAACCAGGTACAGCACTGCCTGGTCCCCCTGGTGACCATTTTATTTCTTTCTTTTCCAATAACAGAAGTAGAAAAACAAACAAGGAGAGAGGTGAGAGACAGAGGGAGAGATGAGATACACAAGTAGCATTGTTTCATCACTCAAAGTCTGTCTCCTGTAGGGGAAGATCTGGGGCTTGAACCCAAGTCCTTGGGTATGGCAATGTGTGCACACCGCCAGGCACATCACTGACTGCCTCCTCTTATATTTTATTGAGATTATTTGGTACCATTTCACTGGTCTCTGATTGTTAGTATTTAATATATATATATATTTTTTTACCCCATTTTATTTGGGTAGTTGTTTTATAGTACCTCTGTTGACACATGGATACAACATCTCTCCATGTGATAGGTGCCATTTGATTATTTTTATTTATTTATTTATTGGGGAATTAATGTTTTACATTCAACAGTCAATACAATAGTTTGTACATGCATAACATTCCCCAGTTTCCCATTTAACAATACAACCCCCACTAGGTCATTTATCATCCTTCATGGACCTGTATTCTCCCCACCCACCCACCCCAGAGTCTTTAACTTTGGTGCAATACGCCAATTCCATTTCAGGTTCTACTTGTGTATTCTTTTCTGATCTTGTTTTTCAACTTCTGCCTGAGAGTGAGATCATCCCATATTCATCCCTCTGTTTCCGACTTATTTCACTCAACATGATTTTTTCAAGGTCCATCCAAGATCGGCTGAAAATGGTGAAGTCACCATTTTTTACAGCTGAGTAGTATTCCATTGTGTATATATACCACAACTTTCTCAGCCATCTTTTATTTATTTTTTAATTTTTATTGCCTCCTGGATTAGTGCTGAGGCTCAGTGCCTGTGTCTACAAATCTACTGCTCTTGGTGGCAATTTCTCCTAACTTATTATTATTATTATTATTATTATTATTATTATTATTATTATTATTATTATTAGATAGGACAGAGAGAAATTAAGAGAGGATGGGGTAGATAGGGAGGGAAAGATTGACACCTGCAGACCTGCTTTACTGCTTTGAAGCTGACCCCCTGCAGGTGGGGAGGAGGGGCTGGTACTGGGTCCTGAAGCTTGGTGATTATGTCCTTAACAGGATACCACTGCCCAATCCTATTTTGGTTCTCTGCTCATCTCCCTTCTTCTTCTTCTTGTTCCTCCACTGAAGGTGCTGACAGGACACACCCCTTTTCCAAAGCTCTTTCCCAGTTTCATGGCATGGTTCCCAGACCACTCCTTTGCAATACTTTTCAAATGTGAACCCTCACTTTTTGTTTCTATTTGCTGAAGAGTTAGATCTCTACACCCTGGCGTTGGCATTCCCCCTTCCTTATCATGTTACTCCTGTGAACAGTGACAGTGCCTCCCAGAGCTTTGCTCTGTACGTGAATGGTAGTGATGAACTGTTCATTCACTCTGCCTCCCAGTTAAGTCACATGGGCTCATAAGGTTCGTTTTAACCTAGTTTCTTTTCATATGGAATTTAGATCCGAAATACAAAATAACTGATATACTGTTTGAGTACGACCATATCAACCACATCAAAATTACAGTTTGTCCTTGTTGTAGCAGATGAAAATGTGGGCAACTTTTAAACCTCCCCTTCTCCTCATGGCAGTTCTCACAGCAAGATTCTTAGTTTAGAAAAATTTACTGCAGGGAGCAACCCTGACTGCAGTGATATAATGTTGAGTTACTTGAGGATAACAATCTTTCTGACAAATTTAATGAATGCTATATTTTTAATTGCCACCAGAATTGTCGCAGGGAGTCCATGTGGGCTACAAATCCGCCACTACCATCTCTCTCTCTTTCTTTCTTTCTTTCTTTCTTTCTTTCTTTCTTTCTTTCTTCCTTCCTTCCTTCCTTTCTTTCTTTTCCCTTCTTTCCTTTTCCTTCCCTTTCTCTCTCTCTATTTTTTTATTAGATAAGACAAAGAGAAATTAAGAGGGTAGGGGATCACAGAAAAGGAGAGAAAAAGACACCTGCAGACCAACTTCACTGCTCATGAAGTGTCCCCCTTGCAGGTGGTGAGTAGAGGCTGAAACCAGAGTCCTTGCGCATGGTAACATGTGCATACAACCTGGTAACATGTGCCACTGTCTGACCCCATTATTTAATGCTTACTACTTTCAGAACAGAAAATAATATATAAAGGAAAGGTCACACTTGACATGAGATTCTGAGTATAACAACGGCCTTCCTCTCTACACTTTTTTCCCCAACTCATTTTAGGATTCTGAGCAAAAGGAGAAGTTTAGTCATGGAGAGACTCACCAAGGGTGGCTATCATCTTTCCTGGGTATGTCTGCTAAGAGACATTGACTAATGGAGAAAGTCAGTTTGACTCTCTGGAGCAGATGTTTGCCAAGCATCTAAAACTACAGTGGAGGAGTCTGATGAAACAGTTATCCCTTGACTGACTTCGCAGAAACTACGCAGGATACACAACAGAAATGACACTTACTCTTTGTCACTAATTTTGTTGGGGAGAAATTATTATTTTTATTTTAAAGATCAGAGGAATGTCAACATCAATTTATGTTTGTGCCAGAGTTACTAAGGACTTTCAAATTCTGAAATTAAATACAAACAAACAAACTAAATATTCTGAAATTTTAAGTGATGCCCCAACTCTATTTAACAAAACACCCTAAGAGTGTATTTTCTCGTCTCAGAAATGAAAGGACAGACCTGGTAGTCATGGGACTCTGAGATGGGGTATTTGCTGGTCTTAGAGCGAGCTGTCAAATAATCAGCTCTTACAAATTCCTTGCATCCTCCCATGTAATGTTTACACCCTTCAGACATTAGGAACAGATAGCCCAAACATTTGCAAATTCAGCAATGTCACCTCATTGTATCCCTTCTTACCCTCTACTTACTAAACCTTCATGGCCCCTAAAGGTTGCTATGAAGTTGCTCCCAAGACTTGGCTCTTCTTCTGGTAATTTAATCTTCTTTACTCTTCTTCATAATTCAATTTTGTCAACCTGTTTCTTCAGGGGAATTTAAAATTTACTACCACAACTACTTAATAGGCTGTTTCCTGTGATAAGGGGATAGGAAATTTACTTTTGGGGACACGTGCTGACTTCCTCGTGAGTGCCGTATAGTCTGCTAACTGCTGACCTCAGGATTCTGTAACTTCGAAATGTTAATGGTTTATAAAATGTGTGGAATTCTTACCCTCTTACTGAAGATTCACCTACAAAATATGCCCCAAACAGCTCCTTGTCTAACAGATGTTACACATGTTTTCTTTTAAAAATGCAGTTTTTAAAAATTTGAACTGAATTTTTCTCATTAATATTTTTATTAAGATATGACAAAATGCTTTGTACCTAGCTACATGACTATGGTCATATAAAACTGTGTATATCCATGTATTACAGCAAGTAATAGTTTATATAAATTACAACAATGGTTTTTGGTACACCTGTATGTGCTCATGTTGTACTAACTTGTGAGAAAGATGTGAAGATATGGTGGGTAATGTATAAAGCTAAATATGTTCTATGACAAGGCGAGTGATAAAGGGTAGCTACCATGTTTAATAGCAGGAAAAGCTTCTTGTACCCAGCAGCATATGTCACCATACTGCTCTCTTCTCCTCTCCCTCTCCCTCTCTCTCTCTCCCTCCCTATATCTCATTAAATAAATAAAACAGATCTTTAAAACATGAAATAAATTTAACCCATCAGCATCACGAATGGCAAGTTATACCAGTTTTTATAACAAATAACCACAGGATGACAATGGCTTGCTGGATAGACATTTAGTTATTGTCAGGTCACCATCTGGCTCACGGGGAGGTTAGGCGGTTGTTCAGAGACCAAGGGGATTGTCAAGTGAAAGGGGCAACAGCCCCCACTTCTCAGTTTCGGATCTTGCATTGGATTTTCTAAGTCCAGATGCACAATCATCTTGGTTTGTGAGCCAGACACACAATGCCTTCTCAATGAAAACTAACACTTGACAGGTGATGGCCGGAGACCAAGGGGGGCCTTCCCTTCAAGTAGTCCATACCACTTTCACCTGCCTCCCTTGGTTTGCATGCCTGATGATTTCTTTGAAGTTTCTGTCATGTGGAACTATGATGAGAAGAAGAAGAATAAGGAGGAGGAGGAGGAGGAGGAGGAGGAGGAGGAGGAGGAAGAGGAAGAGGAGGAGAAGGAGGAGGAGGAGGAGGAGGAGGAGGGGGAGGAGGAGGAGGAGGAGGAGGAGGAGGAGGGGGAGGGGGAGGAGGAGGAGGAGGAGGAGGAGGAGGAGGAGGAAGAGGAAGAGGAGGAGAAGGAGGAGGAGGAGGAGGAGGGGGAGGAGGAGGAGGAGGAGGAGGAGGAGGAGGAGGAGGAAGAGAGAAAGCCAGGTCTTGGGAAGCATGTTTTGTCTTGCCACACTCATGCATTAAGCAGAGGTCCTGCAGAAACGGCCACAACTGTAGGGCACAGTCTGATGATGGGGAAAATGTCAAATATATTTTTTAGAGAGTAAGAAGAAAATAAAATAAAAATAAACAAGCATATTGACTTCTCTCAGGTATCATTTTAGGCTACAGAAGTAAAGCCAGCAAAAAATAGAACACCAGGAATGAAAGAGAGAAGAGAATCAGGCAAGTTTATATCATATCCAATGCCTATGCACTGTTATATATCTTCATGTCTAAAGCATCATGTTATTGGACAGAAGGTATTGAAATAGAGGTGCCACGGTGTGTGAGGATTTGGGTTTGGATCCCAAGGTGATTCATTCTCTTAGAGTTTGTCTGACACTGTAAAGGAGTATGGATTAGTGGTGAGCCATGTTGTACAGTGTAATTGCAATAACTTGATTTAAATGGGGGGGACACTTGATTTTGAGATATTACACACATGCTGTTATATATTTATTTATTTATTCCCTTTTATTGCCCTGGTTGTTTTATTGTTGTAGTTATCATTATTGTTATTGATGGCACTGTTGTTGGATAGGACTGAGAGAAATGAAGAGAGGAGGGGAAGACTGAGAGGGGGAGAGAAAAACAGACACCTGCAGACACACTTCACATCTTGTGAAGTGAAGTGACACCCTCTGCAGGAGGGGGGGCGGGGGCTTGAACCAGATCCTTACTCTGGTCCTTGTGCTTCATGACATATGTGCTTAACCCATCGTGCTACTGCTCAACTCCCCCGTTATACCACCTTAGATGTTTTTTTATTGAAAGAGAGAGAATGTCAGGATAAATGTAACATTCAGATTTTATAGCTGGAAGAAACCAAACCCACCTTTATAGATGGGTTAGAACTAACTGCACAACTCCTTGGAGAAGAGAATTAAAGGAAAGAGGAAAGCAGCATAGCTACAAAGAAGTGAAAAGAAGACAAAACTCAGCCTTCTGTTTCTGTGAGTCTCTCTGCAGTGTTCTGAAGATGAGGATGGTTATATAGCAGTAACTGCTTAACTGAGATAGACAGCCTTTTTAGAGTATAAGAGGAAACAATTTCTCTCCCACCATGGCCAACAAACATTTTCTCATGTTACCAGAATTGCCAGGGTTCTGCAAAGAAACAAGTAACTAGGGAATGCCCTGAGAGAGAAAAGGATGATTTAAGGAATAGTTCCAAGTGACTATAGATATTGGCAAATCTAAAACTGTAATTAACAACAAACAGGAGACCAGAGAGTCGTCAGCTTATGTGCAAGTTCACTGAGCTCCCCTCTCTAATACAAAGATTTACTCTTTTTCATTTATTTATTGGGGAATTAATCTTTTACATTAAACACTAAATACAATAGTTTGTACATGCATAACATTTCCCACTTTTCCGTATAACAATATAACTCCCACTTGGTCCTCTGTCATCCTTTTGGATCTGTTTTCTCCCCTCCATCAACCCAACCCAGAGTTTTTTACTTTGGTACAATACACCAATTCCAGTTCAGGTTCCACTTGTGTCTTCTTTTCTGATCTTGTTTTTCAACTTCTGCCTGAGAGTGAGATTGCCGGGATAGCCTGAGGGTACTTCTTCCCGAGCTAGTGCTCTCTGGGTTGGAGAGAACTCAACTGGAGCTGATCTAGGCTGCTGTGTGGGAGAGGGATCAGGAACTCGTGCTGCACCAACTTCCGCAGGAGATACACTCTGGAACTCTCGGAGCCGGAAAGCAATTTCCAAGTGTCTTTAATCAGAAGAGCAGCTGTTTTTATACTCTCCAAGTAGGGTGGAAACAGGATGTGATATAGAGAGGGTGGAGAGAAAAGTGACTGGTGAAAATCAGAGTGTGACAAGGAGGGGGCAGAACAGGCGAGAATCCTATAACTGAACCACCAATGCCCTGGAGTGCTTTATGTAAAAGTGATTTATGTAAATAGACCAAACCTTTGGATCAGTAAATCCCTATATAGCCATATGGATAAGAAGAAGCCAGGGGGAGATGGCAACTACCCAACATGAGATCATCCCATATTCATCCTTCTGTTTCTGACTTGTTTCACTTAACATGAATTTTTCAAGGTCCATTCAAGATTGGCTGAAAATGGTGAAGTCACCATTTTTTTTTACAGCTGAGTAGTATCCCATTGTGTATATAGACCACAACTTGCTCAGCCACTCATCTGTTGTTGGACACCTGGGCTGCTTCCAGGTTTTGGCTATTACAAATTGTAGTGCCAAGAATATATGTGTACACAGATCTTTTGGGGTGGATGTGTTGGGTTCTTAGGATATATCCCCAGGAGAGGAATTGCAGGATCATAGGGTGGGCCCATTTCTAGCCTTCTGAGAGTTCTCCAGACTGTTCTCCACAGAGGTTGGACCCATTGACATTCCCACCAGCAGTGCAGGAGGGTTCCTTTGACCCCACACCCTCTCCAGCATTTGCTGCTGTTCCCTTTTCTGATGTCTGACATTCTCACAGGAGTGAAGTGGTATCTCACTGTTGTCTTTATTTGCATTTCTCTGACAATCAGAGATTTGAAACATTTTTCATGTGTTTCTTGGCCTTTTGGAACTCTTCTGTGGTGAATATTTTGTCAATGTCCTCCTCCTATTTTTGGATGGGGCTATTTGTTGTCTTGTTGTTGAGATTTGCAAGTTCATTATAGATTCTGGTTACTAGCTCTTGTCTGATGTAAGGCATGTAAAGATCTTCTCCCATTCTGTGAGGGGTCTCTTCGTTTGGGTAGTAGTTTCTTTAGCTGTGCAGAAGCTTTTTAATTTTATGTAGTCCCAGAGTTTATGGTTGCCTTAGTCTCCTTTGTAATTGGATTTGTTTCATTGAAGATGCCTTTAAAATGCAGAAAAGAGTTCTGCCAATATTTTCCTCTAGGTATCTGACAGTTTCTGGTTTAGCAACCAAGTCTTTGATCCACTTGGCATTTACTTTTGTATTTGGTGAAATATAGTGATTCAGTTTCATTTTTTTGCATGTTTCAACCCATTTTTCCAACACCATTTATTGAAGAGACTCTGCTTTCCCCATTTAATAGTCTGGGCACCTTTGTCAAAGATTAGATGCCCATAGGTGTGGGGGCTTACTTCTGGGCTTTCAATTCTATTCCACTGGTCAGTATGTCTATTCATGTTCCAGTAACAAGCAGTTTTGATGACAATGTCCCTAATACATTTTGAGATCTGGGACTGTGATGCCTCCAGTTCTGTTCTTTCTTCTCGAGTTTGTTTCGGCAATTCTAGGTCTTTTCTGGTTCCAGATCAACATTTGTAGCCTTTGTTCTATTATCCTAAAAGATGTGCTTGGGATCTTGGTGGGGGATACCATTAAATTTGTAGATGGCTCTGGATAGCATATTCATTTTAATGATGTTAATTCTGCCAGGCCATGAACATGGAATATCTTTCCACTTCTTTGTGTCTTTTTCAATTTCCTTGAGTAGTGATGCATAATTTTCAGTATACAAGTCTTTAACTTCTTTGGTTAGGTTTACTCCTAGGTATTTTATGGTTGTTTTTTTTTTTTTTTTTCTATAGTAAAAGGAATTGATTTCTGGATTTCAACTTCTTCTAACTTAGTGTTTGCAAAGAGGAATACCACTGACTTTTGAATGTTAATTTTGTAGCCTGACACCTTACTGTATTGCCTGATGGTATCCAAAAGGTAGTTGCTGGATTCCTTAGGTTTTTCTATGTATACTATCATGTCATCTGCAAATAGGGAGAGTTTGACTTCTTATCTTCCAAATTCCTTGCTACTGCTGATTGCTATGCAAGAACTACCAACACTATGTTGAATAGTAATGGTGATAGTGGGCATCCCTGTCTAGTACCTGATCTGAGGGGAAATGCTTCTAGTTCTTCACCATTAAGTATGATGTTGGTTGTAAATTTGCTATATATAGACTCCACTATCTTCAGGAAATTTCCATCTATTCCCATTTTTTGTAGTGTTTTTATCATAAAGGGATGTTGTATTTTGTCAAAGGCTTTATCTGCATGCCTGGGATCAACCCCACTTGGTCAAGATGAACAATCTTTTTACTATGCTGCTGTATCTGGTTGGCTAGAATTTTGTTCAATATATTAGCATCTATGTTTATCAGATATATTGGTCTGTAGTTTTCTTTTTCGGTTGTGTCCCTGTCTGCTTTTGGTATCAAAGTGATGTTGGCTTCATAGAAGCTGGAAAGGAGTATCCTGGTGTCTTCAATCTTCTGGAAGAGTGAGTGGGGTGCTGAGGTCCCCTACTATGACTGTGTTGCTGTTAGTATATTGTTAGGTTCTTTCAGTAGACATTTGATGTATTTAGATGGCTTCTCATTGGGTACACAGATGTTAATAATTGTTAATTCCTCTTGATTGACTGATCCTCTGAGCATTAAGTATTGGCCATTCCTATCTTTTTTAATTTTACACATTTTAAAGTCTATCGTGTCAGATATGAGAATAGCTGTCCCTGCCATTTTTTGTGGGTTATTGGCTTGTATGTTAGTTTTCCATCTTTTCATTTTGAATCTGTATTTATCTTTTTGAGTTAGGTGGTTTTCCTGTAGACAGCATATTGTTGGGTTGTGTTTTCTGATCCATCTTCCTACTCTATGTCTTTTAATACATGAATTTGGGGCATTGCAATTTATTGATATCAAAGATTGAAGATATTTTAATGTCATTCTTGTAGAGTTTCAGAGTGTTATGATATATGGCCTATTTATGGTGGTCTGACTATTTATAGGAGACCTTTCAGAACTTCTTTCAGGGAAGGTTTTGTGATAGTTGATTATTTCAACTGTTGCTTGTCTGAGAAGGTTTTTATGCCTCCATCTAGTCTGAATGACAGTCTAGCAAGATAAAGTACTCTTGGTTGAAAGCTTTTCTCATTGAGTACTTGATAGATATCTTGCCATCCTCTTCCGGGCTGTAGTGTTTGTGTGGAGAAGTCTGCTGCTAATGTTATGGGTTTTCCTCTGTAGGTGACTATTTGTTTTTCTCTTTCAGCCTTCAGGATCCTTTCTTTATCTGTATTCCTTTCCATTCTAAATATGAGGTGATGTGTCTTGGTGTCTTTAAGTCTGGGTTAATTCTGTTTGGGACCCTCTGGGCTCTTGAATCTTTATGTCTTTGATGTTGTCTAGACTAGAGAAGTTTTCATCTATTATGACCTGAAGAATGCTTTCTTCCTCTCCCTCTCTTTCTTCCTCTGGTATGCCAATAATGTGTATATTGTTTCCTTTGAAGTCATCACATAGGACTCTGTTGCTGTTTTCAGTATCTCTTAATCTTTTTTTGAGATCTCTTACTTCATTTTTAGTTGTTTCTAATTTGTCCTCAATCTTGCTAATTGTCTTCAGCTTCATTGATTCTATTCTCTCTCTACTATTTTATGGAGTTCAGCTATTTGTTACCCTGTTTTAATAACTGTTTTAGCTTGTTCAGCTAGTTATGTTCTTAGCGCATCTATTTCAGCTTCCAGTTGTCTAATAACCTTGAGATAATTAGTGTTTTCTTCTAGAGTCTCATTTGTTGTTTCTGTATTTCAGATGACAATTTTTTCAAACTCTTTACTCACTCCTGTGATTATTTCCTTAGCTAGTGTTTGATGTTGACCTCATTAAATTTGTGCTTCAATATTTGGGGGACTTTCAATATTACTTTAATACCTGATTTTGAGCTCAGTGGCTTAAAAGCCTCTTGTTCTTTTTCTTCACTGTAGGCTATGGGAGCCTGAGGGCTTTTAAATTATAAGTAGGCTTCTTAGCTTAATCACTGACTGCTGACCAAGAGATAAAGCAGGGTGGAGCAGAGATAATCCATCGGTTCTGCAAAGAGACTTTCACAGCCCCACCTCTATTCCATGGAGTTATAGGTCTTCTCTTGGGTATTCTGGTTAGTTCTCTGTCTCTTGGTGTCAGTCCAGGGCCTCCCTGCCACTGCTCCAGATTCTGAGGGCAGTAGCAACGGAGACTCAGAGTTGCACTTGGTGAGTTTTAGGGGAGTCCTTTACTCCCTTCAGCCATCCCCTTGTTGGTGGAACAGACTGGAGGTGGTGTCTCAACTGATAAACTGCCTGACTGTTACCAGCCACTTAATCTCTCCCTAGTGCTGGGCTAGCTTCTGGGCAGGAGAGAGAGATGACCAGAGACTCATGGCTAAGTGGTACGCAGTTCAGTCTTTATTCATGTGGAAGGCAGCACAATCTAAGCTATCTCTAATCACAATCCTGTCCTTATATATACTTGCCAAGTAGGGAGGAAACAGGGTGTGACATAGAGAGGGTGGAGCAAAAAAATACTGGTTGAAATCAGGATGTACTATGAGAGGGGGCAGAGCAGAAACACATCATGAACCAGTGGGGATGAAACCAATGCCCTGCAGGCAGGGTGGTGCTTAGTTAACAGTGGTTATGTAAATAGAATACAGTGTTAAGCAGGGGGGATTAAACCAATGAAACAGAAGGGGTTTTAGAAACAGAATTAGAAGCATACCAACACCTAGGCTCCTCTCTGTCCACCAGCCACACGTGTTTGCACACACCAGTGATTTGGTGGGTTCCTGAAGTCATTCTAGTCCTGTTTGTTTCGGTACCAGGTGGTCTCCTTTGGTATTCCTAGTTGATCCAGGAGAGGACAGGAGAGGAGAGAAACAGATCTGCTGCTGCTCTTAGCCCTGCCTCTGGTTGTCCAGATTTACTCTTTAGGGAGGTCTGTTCTTTGTTCTGTTCTGTACTTAAAGAAATTTTATGAGGTACTCAGAAATTCATCTGCTTTGGCCAGAATCCCTTGAGTCATATATTAACCCAATCTGAAAGCCATGCTAAAGAAAACAAAAGATGCCAGTTTATGTTTGTCTGCAATACTGAGATGCCAGGACCCACTGCTTTGGCCAATAAAATCAGCCATCACATTCTTCTTTCCTGTTTCTCCCAGGAGGTGAAAATAATCATATTTAGTTCTAAAATTTTCTAGTCTTGTGGTCTGAGAGGGGGTGCAGTGGATAAAGCATTGCACTCTCAAGAGGGAGGTCCTGAGTTTAACCCCAGGTAGCACATGTATTACAGTGATCCCTCTCTCTCTCTCTCTCTCCCTCCCTTTCTCTCTCCCCCTATCTTCTTTATGAAGAAATAAATAAAATTTTAAAAAATAAAATAAAACAGGGAGTCGGGTGCTAGTACAGAGGGTTAAGCACATGTGGTGCAAAGCACAAGGACAAGCTTAAGGATCCCAGTTCCAGACCCTGCTCCCCACCTACGGGGGTGTCACTTCACAAGCGATGAAGCAGGTCTGCAGGTGTCTATCTTTCTCTCCCCCTCTCTGTCTCCATTCTCCATTTCTCTCTGTCCTATCCAACAACGACATCAATAACAACAATACTAATATGTACAACAATAAAAGAACAAGAAGGGCAATAAATGGGAAAATATAATAATAATAAAAAATAAAACACTCTTGTGGCAGAAAAAAAAGTTCAAAATTCAATGTCATTGTCCTTCCCACTAACATGGGTTTTGTGTAGCCACTGAATGGACTAGAGGCAAGGAGGATGCTTATTTTTAGCACTTTCCAGTCTCCCAAGGTAGAGGAGCCTATCTTATGACTATTCTCTGCCAGACACACTTATAGACACACTTCCATCCACCTCTGAGCAATATTTCTTCTCTGTTCTCTAACACTAACATTTAGAGCTAGGGTATTGGGGTCTCAGTACTTATCCACCTCAACTTCCCCATTTCAGCTTATGATTTACACTTAGAGTCTAGTTATAATTTCAAATACCATCACAGAGAGTACCAGATATGCAGAGATGCTCACTCATAACCACAGACCTTAGTTTCTACAAGGAATAAGCAGAAGCCCTAAATCATCTGTGGAATAGTGAGTGATGCCAAAATACATAACTTCCAGGGAGAGGAACTGACTCTTGGAATATGACCTCACATCATTAATAATTTCCCTGCTTGGATACATCCCAAGTCTGGCATTAATTCATGCCAGGCAGAAACCATTAAATGATTTGAAACCCCTAACGTCTATTTTGATTCAAAGATCTAGTAGTTCCATTGTGCCATATTTCTATGACACATCTCACATTATTCTTTACTGTTATTACATCACCCTAGGAGAATGATTAATTCAAAGCAGTGACCGTGGTATGAATTACAGAGAGTGGAATTGGAATCCTACTCAATACACAGGGATTCTAGATGTTTAGATTGGCTTAGGATGCTTTGTCTATCCAAATGTTCATAATATGTTGCTGATGATTTCTGACAATTCAAAGGCAGAAAAAGTATCTTCAAAGTGAAAAGTCCCACTGATCCACTGATGGTAGTGTTTCATGGAAAGGTGGGCGCTTATCCCTTCATCTTTCACAGGTATACCAACCATGTGCTACTCACTCCAATGATCACCAGTCTACACACATGGGACAAACACCAAAATTCTCTAAAATAGTCATTCTTGTATTTACAGTTGCATTACTCTTTTGCTCGTAAAGTTGCTAATAACATTTATTAGCTTTAAATAAATGAAGTGTTATAAAGAATGCTACCATAATTTGGATGAAACTCATTGAATTAATGTTAGATGGTTTAAAAATATGTTATACTCTGTAAGACACAGCTATATATAAATAACATCAAAGGACATAAATAATAGTGATGTTGTGTATGATACAGCAAATCCTAACAATGGGATTTTCAAAGTTAACCCAATTGCCAAATAATTTGATTATAGCAATAACTATCTATTGCCTTCTTAAAGCCAAAGACAGCAGGAACCTCCCACTTCCACCATAAATCCCATATTCCACATAGTCCTGGAATCCATAGGGAAGGGCATTGTTTCCTGTATGCTTCTCTCAACTCATAACAACTGATACTATAAAAATTACAGAAATTTTATGCTGGTGTCAGTCTTCTATACCTATTATTCTTTTAAAGTATTTTATTTGTCTTAATGAAAGAGACATATATATATATAGAGAGAGGGGGAGAGAGAGGGGAAAGAGAGGGGAGGGAGAGGGAGAGGGAGAGAGGGAGAGAGGGAGAGAGGGAGAGAGGGAGAGGGAGAGGGAGAGAGGGAGAGAGGGAGAGGGAGAGGGAGAGAGGGAGAGGGAGAGAGGGAGAGAGGGAGAGGGAGAGAGGGAGAGAGGGAGAGAGGGAGAGAGGGAGAGAGGGAGGGAGGGAGAGAGGGAGGGAGGGAGAGAGAGAGAGACTGATTCCAGAGTATCGCTCAGCTCTGGTTTATGGTGGTGTTGGGGATTGAACCTGGGACCTGGAGCCTCAGGCATAAAACTCTCTTTGCAGAAACATCATGCTTTCTCCCCAGCTTTAAATCTATTATTCTGTATTTTGTGCTTTATTATGATTTTTTTCTTTTTCTTTCTCCAGGGTTATTGCTGGGGCTCTGTCCCTGCAATATGATTCCACTGCTCCTGGAGGCTATTTTTTTTTCTCATTTTATTTCCTTTGTTGTTGTTGTTGTTATTATTGATGTTATTGTTGGAAAGGACAGAGAGAAATGGAGAGAGGAGAAGACAAAGAAGGGGACAGAAAGATAGACACCTGCAGACCTACTTCACCGCCTGTGAAGTGACTCCGCTGCAAGTGGGGAGCCGGGGGCTTGAACCAGGATCCTTATGCAGGCTGTTGTGCTTTGTGCCATGTGTGCTTAACCCGCTGTGCTAGCTCCTGGCCCCCTATCTTGTGGTTTTTAATTTAGTAACAATACATTATTAAGTTCCTCATGCCAGTGAATAGAAATAAAAATATGATTATTTGAAGATACATAACATACTGTTATAGGGAATTATGGACCAGACTGTTTTTTTTTTTTGCCTCCAGGGTTATTGCTGGGGCTCAGTGCCTGCCTGCATCATGAATCTACTGCTCCTGGAGGCAATTTTTCTCCCTTTTGTTGCTCTTGTTGTTGTAGCCTTTTTGTGGTCATTATTGTTATTTTTCACGTCATTTGTTAAATAGGACAGAGACAAATGGAGAGAGGACGGGGAAGACAGAGAGGGGGAGAGGAAGACAGACACCTGCAGACCTGCTTCACCACTTATGAAGTGACTCCCCTGCAGGTGGGGAGCCTGGGGCTCGAACCGGGATCCTTATGCAGGTTCTTGCGCTTTGCACCAACAGAGCTTAACCAGCTGTGCCATCGCCTGACCCCCTGGACCTGATTATGTTTACACATCCCCTCTCTGGTATATATTTAAATTGATTTAAAATTTGAATGATATAAATAATGCTTTAGAGAATATGCTTGAATAAAGGACAATGTAGGGAAGCATTTCTTATTTTTTGTTTGTTTAAACATTTATTTCTTTAGGGTAGAGACTAGAGAGATTAAGAAGGAAGGTGGGACAGAGGCAGACAGACAGACAGACCCCTGAATCACTGTTTCATTGTGGAACTTCTCCTCTGCAGACGGGAGCCAGAGGCTTGGAACTGGGACCTTTCACACTGTCACTGGGACCCTAAACCATGTGGGCCACTGCCCAGTCTCCATACAAAGCACATTCCCAGCCGCTGTGAAATTACAAAATCAAAGTATAGGCTGACAATTTTTACAAAAACTTGTGTTGTGGGAGTTGGGTGGTAGCGCAGCGGGTTAAGCACAGGTGGCGCAAAGCGCAAGGACCGGCGTAAGGGTCCCGGTTCGAGCCCCCGGCTCCCCACCTGCAGGGGAGTCGCTTCACAGGCGGTGAAGCAGGTCTGCGGGTGTCTGTCTTTCTCTCCCCTCTCTCTGTCTTCCCCTCCTATCTCCATTTCTCTCTAACAACGACAACATCAATAACAACAGCAACGATAATAACTACAACAACAATAAAAAGACAAGGGCAACAAAAGGGAAAGTAAGTAAATAAAATTTAAGAAAAAACAAGCTTTTGTTGTGGGGACTATCCCTCTGTTTCTCTATGTATCTGTCTCTATGCATGAAGAAGTCATCCAAGTGCAGTAAAACTCCGGCAACAATAGAATATAAACTGAAAGCAGTAAGATTGTAGTTACATGGCAAAATGATAATAAAGTGTTCGTATAAAGTACTTCATTCAGAATTATTATTTTTATGAAAAATTGAAATACAAATAAAAAGACAAGGGAGTCAGGCTGTAGCGCAGCGGGTTAAGCGCAGGTGGCGCAAAGCACAAGGACCGGCAGAAGGATCCCGGTTTGAACCCGGCTCCCCACCTGCAGGGGAGTCGCTTCACAGGCGGTGAAGCAGGTCTGCAGGTGTCTGTCTTTCTCTCCTCCTCTCTGTCTTCCCCTCCTCTCTCCATTTCTCTCTGTCCTATCCAACAACAATAATAACTATAACAATAAAACAACAAGGGCAACAAAAGGGAATAAATAAATAAAATAAAATTTTTTAAAAAAGACAAATAGAAAGGGAAATTAATCCTGCTAGAAATGAACTCTTGTGAGATGTTATATAAGTAAAACATTATATTAACAACAGAGACAAATTAAGAGGGGAGAAAACACAAAAGCTGATCGATTTCAAAAGATCATAGATGTCAGGATTAAGAGAATAAGTTTTTTTTAAGTTTTTTTTTTCTGGGTAGGACAGTATATTTTATTATGAATGAGATTCAAACCTTTTACTTGCTTGGTGGTAATATTGCTCTTTGTTAAAATAGTCCTCTATAACCAGCAAATTTATAAGAGCAATAAAATAAATACACTCATAATTGGGAGTCGGGCGTTAGCACAGTGCGTTAAGTTCACATGGCACAAAGCACAAGGACAGGCGTAAGGATCCTGGTTCCAGGTTCCAGCTCCCCACCTGCAGGGGAGTCGCTTCACAGACAGTGAAGCGGGTCTGCAGGTGTCTGTCTTTCTCTCCTCCTCTCTGTCTTCCCCTCCTCTCTCCATTTCTCTCTGTCCTATCCAACAACAATGGCATCAATAATAACTACAACAATAAAAAAAAACAGGGAGAACAGAAGGGAATAAACAAATAAATATAAAAAATTCACAATTACTTCAGAAGCAAAAATAAGAAATCTGGAACACTAGTTTATTTAGTAGATAAAACTACTATTAATCATACTTATGTAAATATGAAGTAAATGGATCCTTAAACATTGCAAGAAAATATGTCCAGATTTATTTATAACACTGAAACAAGGGAGGCATTAAGAGAGAGATTTAACTATATAAAATTAGAAAATTGTGCAGAATAAAGCAATTGTGGTAATTAATAAACACTCAGAATTTCAACAGGAAAGGGAAGCAAAAAAAATTGCACTTTATTTGAGATTAGGGGCAAGTAAAGCTTCACCAGCCTGGAAATACTCAGGGAAATATCTGTGATTGGCTAGGGTGACAAGGACCCGTGACCCCCATGAGAGTTCTGGCTTTCTGGCCCTGTTGTCTTGTTGCAATTTTCATAATTTGTACAATTCTGTAACAGAGTTATTTTTTCAAGGATCTGGAAACAATTCAAATTTCCTATTGTATTTTATTCAAATAGAGGAATGACTAGCCCTCACTGTCCAGCGAAATGGATTCCAGGTCCAATCATGACCATTTTCTATAGCTTCCAGTTGCTTTAGAGATACAAGACATACATAAACAGCATTTGCATTTTTTATTTCATTTTATTTTTAAAAGAGTTTGTGATTGCAGAAACTCCTGCTATTGTCATGGTGGAGTCAGAAAGCTTCTGAGAGTGACTGGGGGTGGGGCTAATGGTCATTCTAGACCCAAGCAAAACAAAATACCTTGACCCTTTGTCTGGGAGCTTGGTTCAAAATGTTTGTTTGCTCTAGCAGAAGTGTAATTTCAAATACCAAACCAAACAAAAAGCTACTTCTTCACTGGAATCCACTAGAAATATATATATATATATATATACATATATATATATATATATATATAGGCATAAGCAAAATATATTTTAGCAAAAGAAAATCAACATGCCTCTTCTCAAATGAGGTAGAGGAGATCACAAATAAATGTTCTGTAGATTAAAGCTTTAAGCTTTAGTCTTTATCATTATTTTATATCTGCTTTATGAAGACCCGGTAGGAATCTAAAGCCTGATTCAGCTTTTATAAAACAGAACATATCAAACTGAGAGAGTCTCTGTGGGCAGATCATTTGAAGTGGCGGCTGCCAGAGGAGATACTGGTCTTTTTAGAAACGTTTGCATTTTAGAAAAACTCTCTTTTCCCACCTGACCATCAGTAAATTGTGAATTCTTCAAAACTCACATCTGACAGAGGAAAAGCAAAAGCCATTGTGTGTTTCAGAGGTCTTTCCTTTGTATGTGGGTAGGAGTGGAGACAGCAATTTGTAAAGACTTCTGCTCTGAACTCAAATATATAGTCTAAAGAAGAATGAGTATTTATTGTGGACAGATGAAGGAATATACCATTCTGGTTTAACTTTGCAAAGTTTTATTGTTTAAATGTTTGATGCTATTGCTACTGCCATTTTTTTTTTTTTTTTAAGAAATAGAGACTCAGAAGTGGATATCTTTAGCAAGATCATTCAGCATTTCTAGAATTCATTCGGAGGCATTTCCATATGGTCTCTATAAAAGCTATGACAGTTATCTTCCCACCAATAATGGAAGGCTACCTTTCCCCTCATAGTCAACTGCCCAAGTGGTTCCTCCTAGTCTTTGAGTTGTTGACTGGCTATTCTAACGTGAGAGAGTATCTCTGTGGTTAAGATTTGCAATTCTCTAACACACTTCATAATGACAGGTTCCAGAAAAGAGGGGGCGTCAGGTAAAAGGGGTGTAGGTGATGTAGCAGAAGGACAGAGGCTTTTAGTAATAAACACTATTTCTGCTGCTAAGAGCAAAGAGGCTTGGGTAAATGCAGGAAGAGCCCTAGGTCACAGCTCCTAAGGGACAGAGCTGAATTTCAAGACTAGCACCTCTTTTTTTTTTTCAGACTCTGCATTCTTTCAAAGACTCTTTTTGAAGTGCTGTGCAATCTTCTGATTTATCTTTGCTTAGGGATGATAAATTACCTCTTTGTATATATTTTTTAAGATGTATGCATTTTATTTGATAGGACTTACCGAAATTGTGGGAAAGACAACGGCAGGGCCACTTCATTGCTCATGAAGTTTCCCGCTTGCAAGTGAGGACCTGAGGCTCGAACTTGGATCCTTGCATACGGTAATGCTTGCACTCAACTGGGAGGTAGATCACTCTGGCATATATGATGCCAAAGACTGAACTCAGGATCTCAGGCTAAAAATCCAATGTTTCATCCATCAGATCACTTCCTAGGCCATAGGGATTTTCTCTTTATGCAATTTTATTAAGGATACTAGATATAGTGTCGTTTTAACCCTCCAGATTAATCTTTCAGAATTTCTTCCAGTTAGATTCTGTGGTATATGTCTGCAACCTCTGTCTTTCTATCTACCTACAAATAAAAGGCTCTGGATTCTATTTTCAAAACAGAACATTTAACTTCTCAGCTCTAGTATGAGAATTTTAACACATGTCTTTCTTTGTTTAGGTAGTTATGATATGAGAGACCATGTCCTGTGCTACCTTCTGCCCTGGTGCATGCAGTCCACACACCTCTGGAAAGAGACTCCTGGCTTGAAGACACTGAAAATATTAACAGTACAGGGAAGGAACATCAAACAAAAAGCAAAAGGATGCTAGACTCCTTAAACCACATCGTTTGGTTGGCAGAGATGAGCTTTATTCATCCTCTGTCAGTGAGAATGCCTGAAACTATAACAGCTTTCTGTCTAACTTAAAAATAATTAGTCCAGCGAGGATACTTCGCTAGGTGGTCCAATGTTGACTGTATTTTACAGCGGAGCTTTTTATGGTGAAAGTCTTATGATTGCTCTAGTGCATTTGTGCACTAAATGACCTTGCTATTCTACATCTTTACAATACCAGTATTTTGTACTTCTTAGAGATAAGCTAAATGCTATACCCCAGAGTGCAGGGAATTGTTTGTTGTGCAACAAACATTTATAAGGAAATGCATTTCCTCTCTCTGCTTTCTTACTTGGTTTCTTACTTTCTCCTTTCTTTTTCCCCTTCCTTCTTTCCTTCCTTTCTTCCTTCCTTCCTTCCTTCTGTCCTTCCCTTCCCTTCCTTCCTTCCTTCCTTCCTTCCTTCCTTCCTTCCTTCCTTCCTTCCTTCCTTCTGTCCTTCCTTCCTTTCCTTCCTTCCTTCCTTCCTTCCTTCCTTCCCTTCTCTTTCTTTCTTTCCTTCTTTCTTTCCTTCTTTCTTTCTTTCTTCCCTTTCTTTCTTTCTTTCTTTCTTTCTTTCTTTCTTTCTTTTCTTTCTTTTCTTTCTTTCTATCCCTGATTCCCAGGCCCCATCCTAAGTCACCAGTAAGACTTCAGAGAGGAAAGCTCACCATCTAGAGTGGAACAGTTAATTCTGTGTGATCTCGAGCACATTCCTCAGCCTCTCACTTAGTTTTCCCTTCTGTTCTATTTCCTCAATCGCGCAATGTGGAGTGTTGTCCTGTTTTCAGGTCACCGCTATGGAAAGTGTGACTCGCCCCAGAACTTACTGAATGTTTTAAATGGTATTTACTACTTTATCTCATTTGTCTGGCTATTTTAGAATCATAACTAAAACAATATTTTCAATTGATAAATGCTACTGAGAGCAAGTATAGTAGATGTTGGGGGTGGAGACAGTAGCTTGGCTGCCATTTAAGACAATCAAACTATAGCCTCCACTAGCAGATGGCAATCAGAGAATTGTGAAGTAGGAGAAGAGAGATAGGGGAGGTCTAGAAAATGTCAAATCTGGAATATACATTTTCAACCTCTCTGTGACTCACATCTGGGACGAATATTGCTTTGTCGGGTGGGGCGCTTGGAGCAACTGTGAGGTGTCTTCCAGAGACTCCGGCCTCTACCCGCCAGAGCTGACAGAACCATGCTGCAAGTGAGAATTTAAAGTTTCCCTGGATGTGGATGAGGTAGAAAGCCCACCTCCACCTGGAAAGCTCAGGTGTAGACAGAGCTCGCCTCAGTGCACAAGGAGACAGGGCAGCTGGAGAAACACCCAGAGGAAGCAGAGGAGATAGTGTGGACAGCTGTACCTGCACCCACAGTCCTGTGGACACGGTGAAGAAAGTGGCTTTCGTCCTGCTTTGACACAGCAGAGAGAGGTTATGACTGAGTTTGTGGTTCTCTCCCTCTGTTACTTTATTCCTTCTCTCTTTCAATTCTACTCTTACTCTTTTCTATCACTTTTTTTTAGCCATCACTACCAAATAAATCCCTCTGTTAATGTATCCTTTCTTAAATAAAAAAATAAAAATAAAAATAAATAAATTTAAAAAAATCCCTCTGTCTTACCAGCGATCAACCCCAACCCCCAAATTATCCATATAATTCTTAAGACTCTCAAAAGACTTAAGATTTATAATGAAAAAGAAAGAAATAATCAAACAGAAAAAAATAAAACTAGTATAGTCACAGGCCCTTTGGAATATAACTAAAATATGCTTACTAGCTATCTACAAAATGGAGACCCCCTCCCCAACTCTTCATCTGCACTATTCCAGCCTTTAGGTTCATGACTAGTCAATAATTTGTTTGGTTTTGTATGTTACCTCTCTTTGCAGCCACCAGGTTCCAGATGCTAGCAGGATGCCAACCAGACTTCCCTGGACAGACATCCCCACCAATGTGTCCTGGAGCTCAGATTCCCCAGAACCCCGCCCCACTAGGGAAAGAGAGAGACAGGCTGGGAGTATGGATCCACCTGTCAACGCCCATGTTCAGCGGGGAAGCAATGACAGAAGCCAGACCTTCCACCTTCTGCATCCCACAGTGACCCTGGGTCCATACTCCCAGAGGGATAAAGAATAGGAAAGCTATCAGGGGAGGGGAGGGGATACGGAGCTCTGGTGGTGGGAATTGTGTGGAGTTGTACCCCTCTTACCCTATGGTTTTGTCACTGTTTCATTTTTATAAATATATTAAAATTAAAAAAAAATAAAAAGAAATGAAGGAACAGAGAAACAAGGAATGAAAGAAAGAGCAGGGAAATAAATCAATGTGTGTAGTGATGGGTACTCCTGAAGGTAACTGGAGATATCACAGTTTGACAGTCTGACTGAAGAAGGTGTGGAAGGGAAGTGAGAGATGGTAAGCTCCTCCTTGGGGAGGAAGGCAACATTTCAGTGGTCGTCTCACAGTGTTTCTTTGTGAGAAACATCAAATAGAATACGCGGTAAGGATCTATATCCTTTGTGGGGTTTTGTAGTTATATTTTTATATCCTGTTTTAATTATGTACTTAGTCCCAAGGTAATGCCTATGTTAGGATTATCTGCTTTCTGTCTATTGATCTTTTCACCTGTTGGTGTGTGCTGTGTTCTATGGTGTTGAAAATACTGCACTGGTGGTACTAGGGTGAAGTCTGGGTTAGCCTGGTAGCCTAGGATTTAAAGTGATTTACGTGCTGGACAAAAGTCTGACAAAGCAATCCATTTAAGGAATTTCTAGGACTGGGAGAGAGTATAACGGCTATGCAAGACAAGTACTTTTTTAATTTTAGGAAATGCTGACAGATTACTTGTGCATTTTTAAACCCTTTTTTTGAAATAAGAAAATCATATTGAGGGGACCGGGTGGTAGCACAGAGGGTTAAGTGCACATGGCACAAAGAACAAGGACCAGCACAAGCGTCCCAGTTTGGCTCCCCAACTGCAGGGGCAGGGGATCACCTCACAAGCAGTGAAGCAGGTCTGAAAGTATCTTTCTCTTCCCCTCTCTGTCTTCCTCTCCTCTCTCGATTTCTTTCTGTACTATCCAACAACAACAGTAATGACAACAATAACAACAACGAGGGTAACAAGGGCAACAAAATGGGAAAAAGGCCTCCAGGAGCAGTGGATTCATAGTGCAGGCATCAAGACTTAGTAATAACTGTGGACACAATATATATATTATATATATATGTTTTATATATATATATATATATATATATATATATATACACATTACAAATCAAAAAAACACTAAGCTTAGCTTATCTCCTTCATGTTCTTTTCTCTTCTTTCTTTACTTTTTAAGAATTTATTTATTTATGTAGCTCAGTGAGTTAAGCACACATGGCATGAAGCACAAGGACCAGCATAAGGATCCTGGTTCGAACCCCCAGCTCCCCACCTGCAGGGGAGTCGCTTCACAGGCAGTGAAGCAGATCTGCAGGTGTCTGTCTTTCTCTCCCCCTCTCTGTCTTCCCCTCCTCTCTCCATTTCTCTCTATCCTATCCAGCAATGACAACATCAATATCAACAACAATAGTAATGACAACAATAAAATAACAAGGGCAACAAAAGGGAATAAATAAATATTAAAAAAGAAAAGAAAATCATTAAATATTGAAAATCAACATCTTAAGATGGAAAGAAAAATTCTTAAAGAAGCATCTATTTTTAAAAAGCTAACTCACAGTATATTGGTTCAAAAGGAATTGTATTTCTGACAGTAATGTATGTCTGTCATTCACTAAAGAATAAAGACTTTGGGGGGGGTGACTAGTTAAGTGCACATTTCACTGTATGCAAGTACCTGAATTTGAGCCCCCAATCCTCACCTGTTGGAGATGACAAGCAGGTCTGCAGGTGGCTATCTTTCTCTCAGTCTCCCCTCTACTCTCAGTTTCTCTCTGTCCTGTCCAATATGGTAGAAAAAGAAAAAGAAACACACACACACACACACACACACACACACACACACAGAGAGAGAGAGAGAGAGAGAGAAAGAAAGATATTAACCTCAACAACTATATAGCACATCTTGTTTCTTTTCATCTTTTAAATATATATTTAAATATATGTTTTAAATATATATTTAATGTGACTGCTTACAGTCCCTTAGACTTCAATGCTTAATGTAGGTCGCCCAAAAATGAATATATATATATGACCACCAAATGCCATTAAAAAAATCTCCATGCTTTCATGGCCTCCAGTATAACCCTGATACTGTCAGCGAATGATATTGCAACGGTCCTCTTCTAGTGGCATTATATGAGTTTACCATTTTGAAGCCCTGTCTTCTTCTTTACAAAGAAAAAAAGATCTTCAGTCTATCTAAATGCTTATTTTCAATCCCATCCCTACCTCTCCTAATCATCCTGAGATCCTCAGTCTAACTCCACAGGTCTGTTTCACTCCTACTCTTGCTTTTTGTCTTTCATTGCATATTTATCCACAGTAATGTCCTACCTTTAGGTACCTGATAACATTCTTCTTATTGTCATGTCACATAAGTTGTATTTATCCATGCCAAAACTATTACCACAACCTGACACATATATTGTCAGTTACTTAGATGTCCTTTGTCAGAGAAACAAACTTCAACAGGCATTTATACACCTCCTTAGGATGCTGACTATAATTTTTTTAATTTATTTTTTATTTAAGAAAGGATAAATTAACACAATCATATTTTATGAGAGTTTTCCTTGGCTCAATGGATTTGCCATCCCCCTCTGACAAGAATTGCGTCTTAGATGTCTTGGGTTCTTTTTAGTGTCTTGGCAGCATCCTTTACCCACTGTAGGTGTTCAATAAATATTTGATTCAAAATATCTAGTTTGTAAACACAGAGCAAATAAATAAAATATCTTAGTATCCATCAAGATACTATGTGGGTAAGGAGGGCCCCTGTAGAGAGATATAGAGAAGCTATCTCAGTAGAGGGAAAGAGAGAGGGAGATGGAGAGGGAGAATAAGAGGGAGAGAGGGAGAGGGAGAGAGAGAGAGAAGGAGAGCCAGGTCCTAACAGTTTTGATACCTGACTCCAGATATCATCCCCATTGGCAGTATCTATGGGTCAAGCATCCCTCACCACCTGGTCTTACTCGGTCCAGAAGGCTGGGGCTAAGGCTCTTCTAAAGTTCCATTGCAGCCCTGGATATCAGATTCCACTGATTCCTTCTGGGAATAGGAGGGCATCCAGTTCGTTATGTGAAACTGGCAATTGTACTTCCTCTTTATCCTGCCTGGATGCAGTCTTGGGATATGTTCTCCCTGAAACAGGCAGCCTACCAAAAAAGTGGTCTAATAAATCCATAGGCAAGATGCCACAGAACTAAAGATAAAGGCTTCTTTAATGATCTTAATCAAGAGAGCTTATCTGCAATGCTCACTGAACTTTAATGGCCAGCCCGTAATTGAAAGATGCAGATATGAAGAGGAGGCAGTGCTCCCATCCTGATTAAGCCCGAGGCCAATGCAGCCAGATGCCTTTCTGCCCCATTCCATGTGGACGTGTGCCTCAGTAGACTATTAAGCCTGGTCCAGGGCAGAGCAGACAGAGACTGGGGAGGGAGCTATTCTGCAGATATCTTTGCACTTCATTGTATGTGCTAATTATATCAAAATGTATATAATATGAATTAATATGAGGCACATTATATGCACCTGAACTAGGAACAGTCTATATGCTTTCCTGCTAATATTTATTTACTTATTGGATAGATGCGCTCAGAAATCTAGAGGAGTGGGGAGATAGAAAGTGAGAGAGACAGAGAGACACCTGCAGCCCTGATTTACCGCTTGAAACACCCCGTAGGTGGGGGCCAGAGGCTTCTAATTTTTAACAATATATACTTTTCAGATACTACAGGGCTTTATTGTTTACAGACCTGATGGTCAGGGCTGTAAAGAGTTTATCTGGTAAAGTTTTTACTTTACCTTAGTAAAGTGTTACTTAGTAAAGTTACCATAGTGTTTACCTTACTATGTTCAGTAAGTCTAGTTTTATCTCTGGGAGCATCATAGACACAGCCAGGGGAAACCCTATGATGACAGCCTACTGTGGTGTCTCTGTTTCCCCTGTATCCCTATCTCTATCTAATATAAAAAGAATGGAGAAGTCATATAGGGAACAGCAGGACTACACACACTTAACACTGTGACCTGCAATAAATAAATATAAGAAAAACTGAGCTTCAATGAGATTAAGAGCTTTGTAGCTTAATATGCAATAGGCTGAATTGTAGTTTTCCCCTTGACAGTTCAGATTCAGTCCTTACCTGTCTAGAATTATTATTATTATAAAAAATATCTTTACTAATTGGATAGAGACAGTCAGAAATAAAGAGGAAGGAGGTGGGTAGGGAAAGATACAGAGAGACACCTGCAACCCTTGTTCACAAACTGTGAAGCTTTCTTGCCTGCAGATGGGGACCAGGAGCTTGAACCCCAGTGTATATGCACTGTTACGTGAATGCTTTACCTAGTGTACCAAAACCTGGCCCCCTGCCTAGAATTAATTTTGTTACTTCTCCTTATTTATTGACTGTTTTTCTCATAATCTGGTGATATGTTATAGGAAATACATTGTCCCTATACGTCGCTTTATGAATTGTAAGAAGCTATGTTATCATCTCAATCTTATAAGTTTATAGCAATTTTTGATCATTCATTTTGCATGATTGTTAGCAGACTATCATACCAATTTATATAGAAAGTTTCACCAAGACCTTGTCCCTACACTCCTCTCACTGGTGTGGTTGAGTTGTAAACAAAGAAGAATTTGAAAGACATATGTTTAGAAAGTTATCTCCAAAATTTAGTCAAAAGTAATAACAATTTTTTCTAGAACACGGTTCATGAATTAGACTCTTACATGTTACATGTGATTTTTGGTAAAGTGTGCATGTAACTAGGTATACCACTACCCAGCCATTAATGATTGAAATCAGGTAACCCATGCAATCATAGTGGTTTTTTGTTTTGTTTTGCCTCCCAGGGTTACTGCTGGGGCTCAGTACCTGCACCAGGAATCCACTGCTCATGGAGGCTTTTTTTTTTTTCACTTTTGTGTCTTTACTGTTGTTATTAGTATTATTGTTATAGATGCCATTGGGTAGGACAGAGAGAAATGGAGAGAGGAGGGGAAGACAGAGATGGGGAGAGAAAGACAGACACCTGCAGACCTGCTTCACCGCCTGTGAAGTGACTCCCCTGCAGGTGGGGAGCCGGGGTCTTGAACCGGAATCTTTACGTTGCTCCTTGCGCTTTGTCCCACCTGCACTAAACTTGCTGTGTTACCGCCCGACCCCCTAGATTTTTTTTAAGACTCACCCCATTTTCCTTCTCAGGAGCATTCTCTAGGACAACAGAGTTGACCATTGACAGCCTCGGTTTCTTGATCTGTTAAATACAGAATGTCTGTAGAGCATAGAGTTGTTTAGATAGAAGAGGAGAGAAAGTCAAGTTTCTGGAGCTACACTGGAATTTCATATTTAGAAACATTGGTGAGATTCAATAGTAACATTATATCATGATAAAAATCAGTTGTTTGTTTTGGGAAAAGTTAGGCACTGAAAGACTATCACTGAAGAGTCCAGGTGGTGATACAACTGGTTGAATGCACATGTTGCAGTGCATAAGGACCTGGGTTTGAGCCTCTGGTCCCCACCTGCGGGGACAAAATTTTGCAAGTGGCAATGCAGTGCTCCAGGTTTCTCTCTGTCTCTTTCCCTATCATTCCCTTCCGTCCTGATTTCTGGCTGTCTGTATCCAATAAATAAATAAATAAAGACAATAAAAAAAGAAAGAAAGACAGATACTGGACACCAAAGAAACTGGTTACTGACTTTTCTACTCTGCTCAGGAACCACAAGGGCTAAGGAGGTCATTGGAGCACTACCAATCTTGTCCTGCCCTGTTTGCAGGAGGAAACAGAGAACTGTCATTTAGATGCCACTATTCTCCAAATAACTTTATTTGTAATCTCTTCTGACACATCCAAGAGACAAATTTGAGAGAAAAGGAGAGAATGTTAGTATCTACTTTATTCTATTCACAGGCTGCTTCATATATTATATAGACCACTGGCCCATGGGTCATTTTTACTTGCCCTTTGTTTACATATGTGCAGTATCCTTATGTCAGCTATGTACCACATAAGTGTATCATCTCTACAAATCTAAGAAGTGATTTTGGGGGGAATGGTTTCAAATCTTTGACTACTTTAAGTATGATCTATTGATTTAGTTTTCATTTTTTTACGATGTCTTATTAGTGGCTTTTTCCTTTTTATAAAGTTAACTGGTTAGTCGTGATGACTGTTTTTAAGCTCGATACTGAATCAATATATAAAAACCTGTAAACACTTAGCAACTTGAACACAATAAATAACATTTCAAAAGTGTGTGAAACTATGCATACACACTGCTGTCACTGACAACTGAATCTTACCAACAATGGATTCTGGATAAGGAATAAAATGTAAGCCCTAATGTGAATCCTCACCTGTTTCCAGCCCAAATTTAGCACTTCTTTATTGATCGTAAATGTATGACTCTCAATTTGTTCCATATTCTTCCCAAATAAAAAGGACAAAGAAAAAAAATAACCTATCTTCTGTAGTCAGAATACATTGCTTGCATTAAAGTCATCACTCATGTGGATTTCTTTATATTCTATGCCCACAACAATAATTGCATTGTGTGGAATCCAACTTGACCATTGTTATAGGCATTCATTCCACTCAGAAGTTCCAGGACTATTAAGGTGCTTATCAGTCTAGTATTTAAATGATCTTCACTATAATTATGACTCAGATTATATTTAAGGGGACATGAACTTTTTTTTAATTATTGGAAAACTTGTCAAACTTCTTCCTAATAATATATGCAGGCTTAATTTAAATCTCATAAACAAGAAGCTCACTAAAGCACCCATAATATAAGTCCAGAGCACATCCATTCCGATAGGTCACAAAATCTCATTTGGGCAGACACGCACCATCTGCAGTGATGCCTTGATTAAAGTGACCTGAGAGGGGCAAATATGCATTTGGGCTTTAGAAATGAGCTCATCATTAGTTCTGAAGAAGAGAAGTAATCAAGACTTTCCCCACTGTTTCTCCCTCCCAGAGATCTTTGGAGAGGGAAATTATAGTTCATGGGTGCTTACACTGAGAGATGACAGGAGACAAAAGTCTCCAGAAGAAAGCACATCCATCCTAACCAACTATTCCTGTATCTAAACAGCAGCTGGAAGTTATCTAGATTCATGCTACAAGGATGGGAATATTTCAAAACATACATCTTGCCTAACATAACTTTCTTAAGCAGGCAGCCGTGCGAGTGGTGCAACACATTGTGTGCAGAACTAGCTCAAGGTCTGGAGCTCACTAGATGTAATATTCTCTCTCCTTCTCTCTCTCTCTCTCTCTCTCTCTCCCCCCAATGAGGTAAAATCTATACAAAGAAAATTGACACTCAGGAAGGATATAGGTAGGTAGGGATATGAAAAAGTGTACCAGGAAACAGATAGGAGTTGCTATGTCCAACTACTGCTAGATTTCTGGGTTCCTGTGTCTAGTCCTTATACAGAGGCCATCTAGACTGCTCACTCAGAAGGGTGCCTGCTCTGTCCTGAGCCTGGTCCAGGCCCAGGGAACTGGGGGAAGCTGATTCAGCACATTAGTGCATTAGTTTTTCTCTCTTTCTATCTTTGTTGCTATCTTTATAGGAAAAAAAAAAGGCTGATTCACACCAGTGAATCTCTGATAATGAAAAATTTGATAATGAAAATGAATGAATGAATGAATGAATGAATGAATGAAATAAAATCTTTATGGAGAATTCCAGGGCCTTGAGCAAACTAATCCAGCATCTTCATAGTACTGAGAGGCACCAAGTGTCCTTTTACCCCCTGGTGGCTGGAAACAGCCTGGTCTTGCAGCCTCTTCCACCCTGAGTGGGCATTTACCCAGAGCAGCGAGTCTCTAAGGAGGGAATGCCTGACATAGGCTGTTATAATCAGCAAAGATATGCTAAAAAGCTTTGAGAAAAGCTCTTCTCCCTAACCTGATACTCCAGCTCTCAGACTCCATAGCCTTTGGCAGTGCACTCTCCACTCTCTGACTTGGTTTCCTCATTAGGTGGATGTTCACAGAGTCCTGAGCCTTCTTCCCAGGCTCACAGACAGAATCTTACCACGTTATCAGAACATGGCAGTGAGGTCAGTTAGGAATGAAAGTTGGAGAAGGAAAACAAGAAGTTGCAAAGCCAGTGACAGTTGACTTGGACACTTAGATTACAGTGCTGTGTGCAGGAGCTGCAGAGAGAGACCACTTGCAGCCTTTGGCACAGCACTGCTTAAACCTGAAGTTTTGAAAGAATAACAGTAGATTGTATCTCTCTCTGCAACAGTTAAACAATGACACACACACACACACACACACACACACACACACACACACACACACACACTGCTGAAGACCCCCTTGAAAGAGCTGCGTCTTAGACATCTTCTAAGAAGCTGTATGAACCTCGGCTGTGGCAAAACAGGGGCCTTTGATGTTCCTCCATCTTGACATCATAGAGGGAGCTCAAAGGGTTAATTAAAATTTAATGATATCGGCAGTACTTTGAAAAAGTTATGAACTTGGGTGAGATCAATCACTTTCTTGGACTGCCTGACTTCAAAGTCAACATTATGCAAAGGGAAAGAAAGGGTGGGGGGAAGGCAAAGCCCATTCTGTGCTGAATTTCTAAGTGAGGATTTTCTCATTAGTGGTCTGTAAGAAGAGGAAATCCCATATTCAAGCTGGAAAGAGGTGAGATGCCAACAAGTAGTTAATCTGGATATTAAGTCTTTGATGACAATTGAATTTACTAGAAGCCATGGAAGACCCCAAGCAGGGGATCTGTAGGGTGGCCACTGTGGAGGGAGGAGCTAACCGTTTCTTTTATTTTCCTTATTACTTTTATTATTGTTTTTATTGCTTTTGGATTTACAAAAAAAGGCACAAAGAAAACAAGCCAATTACCTTGTCTACTCATTCCCTCCTCATTCTCTATGATATTATATAGCATGACATTTCAGGTGACTAATTTAGCTTCTGAAAACAGCAAACTCTGCTGTTTCTCAGGACTGTTCCTGCCTGCTACATCCCTCCCCAGGTTCCCTCAGCACAACTTAACTCTCCCTTTGAAATCCATTAACTTATAAGTATAAAGGGTGAGGCTTTGTTCACTGAAAAGAAAATACTTTCTTTCATTCTTTTTTTTTTTCAGACGTGCAGTTATGTTGTGTTTCATGTGGGGGCCACAGCTTGAGGTGGGAGTTGTTATTCACAGTAGTTATAAAAGTAAAACAAATGGCTTATTGGAACAATTAGCAACTGTTACAGAAAGCCAGAAAAAGCTGTCATCCTGATGCTTACAATCAACTCATGATAGCGATGCGCAACTGTTTGTCCTATTCCTTCTGATGGTAATTGAGACAATGGAATCCCGGCCTCTACTTCTCACTGATAGAGAAATACTGTGCAGATTTTGAAGTCTTAGACAGGCCCAGGGCTTGACTCAGTGCAGAGCTAATCACTCAGTATAAAACAGGCAGGTTTATCAAAGCTACTTGGCTATTGCAGGCTGCACAATTCTTGAAAAAGCAAAAGACAGGATTCCTCAGTAACAGTCACATAGCATCCTTTGAAAGTCTAGAGTATTGTATGTTGCTGTCTGTATGTATGAATCTTCCTAGAAGTAATAATAAAAAAATGATACACTACGTGTGTTTTAAATTTTTGGCATATTAAGCCTTGGAACTAGGACAGGCCTTACCCAGTAGAGTGCATAATTCACAGGCTCTACCCCCAGCACCACATAGAAGCATCACGCGTCACAGGTGTCTGCTGTTTCTCCTTAGGTTTGGAATCTGGGACTCAGTTTTCATCGCTGAACTCAATCCTTGCGCTTTGCGCCATGTGTACCTAACCCGCTGTGCTACTGCCTGACTCCCTAAACTTGCAGTTTTTATACACAACCCGCAGGGTTTTATCTAGAACCTTAGTTTCCACATCTCTTTCTTTTTGCTCTTTCACCCTTTAACCTCAATAGCTGTCCTCTGCCCAAAACTAACCACTGACTATGTCCTCCCTCTCCACTATCCTTCTGAAATAGTCCCCACTCAGGAGGTCATCATTTATAACTGTCTCTATTCTGTCCAAATATCTTCTAAATTTAAACTCTACTTAGCAGTGTCCCAAAATTCTGTATTTTCTCTGCATAGCACTAAAACATCAAGGAGTCTAAGAACCCTTTGACTTTTTAAAATATTTTATTTATTTATTTTTTCTTTTGTTGCCCTTATTGTTTTATTGTTGTAGTTATTATTGTTGTCGTCGTTGTTGGATAGGACAGAGAGAAATGGAGAGAGGAGGGGGAGACAGAGAGGGGGAGGGAAAGACAGACACCTGCAGACCTGCTTCACTGCCTGTGAAGCGACTCTCCTGCAGGTGGGGAGCTGGGGGCTTGAACCAGGATCCTAACATAGGCCCTTGTGTTTTGTGCCACATGTGCTTAACCCACTGCACTACCGCCTGACTCCCCCCTTTGACGTTTTATAAACAAGTATTTAAATTGTACTGATGGTGGTGTATTTATCATTGTGTTTATCATTGTTTATCTCTCTTTTATAATTTAAATTCCACCCTAACTGGGATTTTCAATTATTTTACCATTATAGATCAACACTGAGTACATGAATGAGAAGTACAAGTAGTTTACCCATGAACAAACAACCATGAATTGAACCAGGAGAGGTCAGTGGTGTGCCCCTATTTGCTCTTGATAAAAACAATCTAAATTATGTTCATTGTAGTCCCAACACCTCATCTAGTGGGCAAATAGAGATTAAACATTTATTTCTAGGTAGATATCCATGAAATCTAAATCTCAAATTCCTGTTGCTCCATATGCCTCTATCTTGAATGTTGATACAATAACTGGACAGTGAAGTGAGCTCCTGTTACTCATATCCTATTACCTTTTCAATACTAACTCAGTTATTGTCATATACAAATCCCAACCTCTAAGTACCATTTCATTTAGCTAAAAGAGAAATAGAAGTCTAGAGTCCTCCCCGGCAGCATGAGAACAGATATATTCAGCATCCTGTTCAGATCTCATCCTTCATATAAAGGTATAAAATAAAATTTTATTTTTCAGATAAAGCATCAAGTGCTAAGGAAGTAAAAATGCAAACATTATATGAGATATTTTCCACAATCTAAAAAAAAAAAGCATCTAGGGGCCCCATTAAAGTGTGCAGACACTCAGGTTCAAGTCCCTGGTCCCCACCTGCAGGGGGAAAGCTTTACAAGTGGTGAAGCAGGGCTGCAGGTGTCTTTCTATTTCCCCTGGCCTTGCCATTTCTCACTCTCTCCATATCCAATAATAAATAAATAAATAACATTGAAAAAAAGAAATAAATCTTCAAAAAAAAGCATCCCTTCTTCATGTCAAACATCAGACACAGGACTAATAAGTAAAATCTACAACAGGCTCACAAATCTTGCAAATAATTTGACAAATATGAGTGGCATTCACACCCATGAGAATGCCATCTATTAGATAGAATAGAATGAAGTGTTAGCAAGGATATGCATCTGGTTGGAATATACAAAGCCCAACCTACACAGAAAACCCTCCTATGATTCTTCAGAGTACTGGAAATGGACCTACCCTATGATATCATACTTAATTGTTTTGGGGGGGTGGTTAGACAAATAACTTAAAGACACCTTTGAAAAGAGATCTATGTACACCTATGTTCATGACAACATAGTCTGTATATTTCAGACTTGGAAACAAACCGCATGCCCAAGGCCAGAAGAGTTGCTAAGAAAGTTGTGGTATATATCCTCATGAACCATTTTTAGTGTTGTAAAACTTGATTAAATAAATCATTTTCATAATCTTGAATTAAACTTAAAACAATCTTGCTAAGAGAGATAAGACAGCAGAGAGATGAAAATAAGATAAGCTCCCTTGTAAGGAAATAAAGGAGCAATAAGGACAAAACGTAGGAAAAAAGCAGGGTGAGTCTTAGACCAAGTGTGGAAGATTAGAGCAAGTCAAAGGGTGGCAGGGAAGAGGTCAGGAAGACAGTGAAAAAGGAATCTTTGTCCATTATCAATTTCTTCCATAGTACATTGCTCCTCTTTCATGAGTTTCTATTACTATCATATTTCCTGTGAGAAGAATGTTCTGTCTAATAAATTGAAATCATTGTATATTGTAATGATAACTGCACATCATGCTAATTTAATAAAATGCATATATGTATATTCTTGACATCACCTTAATACAATATTTATTATTGTTTTAAAAATCAGACAAATGATGTCTTGTTATGAATCCTCTGACTTGTATCATTAATAGTGATGTTAACCTCAATTACAACTTTTTTTTGTTTTACCTCTGTTAAATCTCATCTGAAACTATAAAATATTATTTGAGACCTTGTTGAATGTTTTTATTATCTTTATGTATTGTATAAAGACAGCTCAACCTTAAGAGGACAGCAGGTGACAGAGAGGGAGAAGGACAAAGAAAGGCCTATAATATTGTTTCAGCATTCACAAAGCTTTTTCCTTGCAGTGGGGGTTGGGGGTTCCAACCCAGGACCTTGTGCACTGTACCATGTGCCCTCAAGCAGGTGTGCCATCACGTGACCCCTCATTTGAAACCTTTTTGAAATATTTATTTATGAGAGAAAGGAAAAGGCAAGAGAGAAAACTGTCACATGTAACATCCAGGTATAGAACTCTGGACCTCATGACTGTGAGTCCAATGCTTAATCCAATGTGCCACCTGCTTGAAATGTACCAACACTTACATTCATAATTGACAGCCAGTAAAAAGAAGTTTTGAAGCAATAAAAAATAACCTTCCTCACTAAGCCATTAATCAGCAGTTGACACCATTGTTGTTGGGAAGTTTAGTTTCCAGAAATATTTTTTATCTCCTCATTGAAGTAAGAGTAGTGATGATATATTTTGTCCATGAAAATGCCTGGAAGGTTTTTCCTTTCACCAGGGCAAGAGAAGGAAGAGGCGAATGCACTTTGGTGTGCTGGGTGCTTGCTCACCTCGGAATACAGATGTATCCAAGAGCCCTCTCACCACAAGCTAAGGTCACCCCGGAGGCTGGGTCTGGGCTAACTGTCCCTGGCCTAACTGCCCATCTTCTCCAGCAAGTGTTCACCTCCCTGAGCTTGTCAGAACCTGGGTCCCACCTGCCTGCTCCCTGTGCAAGGAGACAGAAATGAGGTGCCAATGGCATACCTTCAGACATCAAAGTGACTGTTAGTGCGTATCCTTTTACAGCCTTTAGGGATGCTACCAAGAAATGCTGGGTATTCAGAGCAAGGCATGAATATGTATGCTCCCATTATGAATAAATGATATATAATCACTTGTTAACCTTCCTATTCCTTCTAGAATAAGTGTTAACTGAAGAAAGCTTGGAGGAATAAGATGCCTTTTGACCTATGATTGCCCTAGTGGCATCTACACTGGCCCCATTAAACATGCTAAGTGCATGTGTCCAAAGCTAGTGATCAATCATCCTTGCTGCTTTTAGGAGTGGAAGTTCTAAGAAGGGATTAACTCTTCTCCCAGATTTATCACACTAAGCATGAGGGGAGGATACACAAGGCAGAGGACCCCATCAATGTGTCTGAAGCCCTGCTTCCCCAGAGCCCTGCCCCACTAGGGAAAGAGAGACACAGGCTGTGAGTACGGATCCACCTGCCAACACCCATGTTCAGCGGGGAAGCAATGACAGAAGCCAGACCTTCCACCTTCTGCATCCCACAATGACCCTGGGTCCATACTCCCAGAGGGATAAAGAATAGGAAAGCTATCAGGGGAGGGGTTGGGATACAGAGTTCTGGTGGTGGGAATTCTGTGGAGTTGTACCCCTCTTATCCTATGGTTTAGTCAATGTTTCCTTTTTATAAATAAAATTTTAAAAGAAAGAGAGGGAAATAAAAACCTGTAGCGGGTCCTTTTCTTGCTTTGTAGCATCTAGGAATCTATAGAGATATAGTAGATCAAATAAACATTTCAAGCCAACACATATTATGAACTTGGTGCAAAGTCTTACAAAAAAAAGCTCAGGGCCAGGTGAACATGCTTCAGCAGTTTAATCATATTTTCATGTCTGAGGCAGCAGAGGTCACAAGTTCAGTGCTGGTACCACCATAAACTAGAGCTGAGCAGGGGATGATGACTATGATAACTTCAGCACAGTCTGCCAGGTGATACAGATAAGGATTGGAGTTCATAACATGAAGTCTGATTGTTCCATCTCCAAAATCTCATGTGCTAGAGTGATGCTCAGATCCCTGCCCCCGACATCCTCAAAAACAAAGAAGTATTCATGCATTTCACTAAAACTGATCTAGTAATTTTATACATGTCTAAACTGAAAGTATTATTTTAATCATAAGGCAAAACATACCATATGTACAAAAGTCAAATATTCTTAATAATAATTTATGCTCTGAACAAATTAAAATATCTTTCAGGGATTTCACTAAAGATAACTACCTAAATCACTTTACGTCTGTCAACATTCTAGAGAGTGTTGCGTCAGCTCTATCTGGGTGTGCAAATGTTTTCGTCAGCTGTAAACACTTTGAACTGTATATAAAAAGAATATTTTAAATATCAACTAAATGGAAAGGAGGGAATTAGTCACTATAGAATAAATGGCACTGGGATAAAATTCTGTAACAATTCTACAATGTCATCATCCAGGGACTGATAATTACACTTCACTAACAAATCACAGAATAAAAAATACAAGTATCTCTCACTGACAGAATGTCATCACAAAATGAGAGAGAGAGAGAGAGAGAGAGAGAGAGAGAGAGAGAGAGAGAGAGATCAGCTGCATTTGCAAAGGAGATAATCTATTGCAGGTTTAGTTCCATTACTTGAAGTAATAGACTGGTTATTTCAATGAATAATATAGCATATGCTTCTTAAGATATCTGAATATGATAAACTATTTGACTTAAAATATTTCCCTTCTTGAAGACTGAAAACTGACACATTGTTTGGATATATTAACCATTATCAAATAATTTAGTGTTTGAAACTTACTGTACTTGGCAAGAGACTGAAAATCTCTAGAACATGAAGGAGAAAAGTCATCTTAACATTTGACTGAGAAACGATAAATGCTAAAATGACTATGATCCTATACTTTCTTTAAAATCATGTTTTATACTTCAAATTTACAGCAAATATGAGGATCCTTATATTTTATCACAGAGCACCTCAACTACCTCTTTGTAATGACCTCAGTATCACCGAGGATTGGGACTATTATCTGAGCACGGGGATAAAGATGATTCCTTGAACAAAGAAGCAAACATGGGCTTCAAGTTCCAATCCCCTGCCATAGCATCTGTAAGAAATACCACATCTGGAACAGTGAAGGGCAAAAGATGATGTGAGGTGCGAAAGTGACATGAGTCAGCCTCAACTGAAGCTTCAGAGATTCTATGGAGGTGATCTGGGGATGGTTTCCAAGTGAATTCAAAACTGAACCAAAGGAACAGACTTTGAGCTCATCCTCACCAAGTGATTGGAGGGAGTAGGCTTCTCCCTGAGAGTACAGGCAATTGGGAGAGGGTTTCACTGAGCTAAACAGAGGAATCTGTCTCTGCTAATTCTGGTATCCACACAAAAAAGAACGCCTATCTGAATGATCACCTTAATCCCTGAAATGATGTTTGAATAGTGCTGAGCTAGATTTGTTCATGCCCACCAGAACAAAAATAATAATAATAATAATAATAATAATCAAATACATGTGAGATGTCAAAAGTAGAGATGGGTGTGGTCTGGGAGGTGGTGCAGTGGATAAGGCATCGGACTCTCAAGTATGAGGTCCTGAGTTTAATCCCTGGCAGCACATGGACCAGAGTGATGCCTGGTTCTTTTTCTCTCTCCTATCATTTCTCATGAATAAATAAATAAAATCTTAAAAAAAAATGTAGACATGGAGCCCTAGTATCTATTCTGTTTTTTTAACATTCTTTTTTCGCTTTATCTTTATTTATTGAATAGAGACAGCCAGAAACTGAGAAGAAGGGGGAGATAGAGAAGGGGAGAGTCTAAGGCCATACCACCCTGAACATGCACGATCTCATTTTATCTCGGAATCTAAGTAGGGTTGGGCTTGGTTAGTACCTGGATGGGAGAAGGAGAGAGAAAGAGGGATACCTGGAGCCATGCTTCACCACTTTTGACGTTTTTTCCCCTTTATATGGGACTGGGGGGTTGAACCTGGTTCTTTCCGCATTATAATAAGTACACTTAACCAGGTATATCACCACCCACCCTTATTTATTCATTCATCTATTTATTTAATCAGAGCACTGCTCAGTTCTGGTTCATTGTGGTGTGAGGAGTTGAATCTGGGACTTTGGAGTCTCAGGCATGACAGCATTTTTGCATTATAATTATGCTCCTTACCCCTGCCCTTATTTATTGATATAGACAGCCAGAAATTGAGAGGAAATAGGGAGATAGAAATGGAAATGGAGATGGGGAAAGAAAGTACCACCTGCACCACGGGGAACCTTCCCCTGCAGGTAGGGTCTGGGTGCTTGAACCCAGGTCCTTGAGCATCATAACATAGGCACTGTACCAGTCCTAGCATCTTGGCACTGTCTGTCCATCTTTCCAGAGTTCTGTGAGGGACCTTGCACTTGTGTCCCCCACCCACTTTATCATTCGTGCTGTGGTGAGGGCAGCAGGAGGAGACAGGTGGGGAGCCAGTGTTGTGTCTGCAGGTTTCTTTCCATTCCAGTCTCTTCAGCCAGTTATGTGAGCAGGACAGGTGGACAGGTACCACCTTCTCCAGCAAGTCAGTTTATCTAGGCTGGGTGGGTAATTTGGACAACAACATCCACTGAACCTGCTTGAATTCCTGTCTTGGGGGGGGTGTCTAACTGTATTTATCCTCTTCCATTTCACATCCAGTGTTTCTTTCCTATTTGCCTTTTACAGCTCATCTCAGCTCCCAAACTGGAGGAAACATTCTTACATCCACTTTTCTCAAAATGATGAGGTGTGAACACTTTTAATTCCATATCCACATATCCTGTCTCAGAAAGTTGAGTTTTTCAGACCAAAATTATCCACTGAGAAGCAAAAAAAAAAAAAAAAAAAAAAAAAACTACACTCTGAGAAAGAAGAAGCAGCATCTCCACAGTGATCCAGTGATCCGATGCACTTGTGTGGAAGCTAGGATTGAAGGTGAGCCTAAGGAGCTCTTAAATATGCTCTTAGTCGGTATAGAAACTGTTGTGTCTGTGCGGAAAAAAAAACTCTGCAGGATAAAGTGAATCCAGGGCCCCTTGCTGGCTCAACTGGCAAGGTGCACGTGTCACCATGCTTCAGGAGGAAGGTTTAATCTCTGGTCCCCTCCGGAAGGGTGGGGGAGATCAAGAGTGACACAGCAGTGATGCAGATGCCCGTCTTCCCTCTGTGTTTCTCTCTCTCTCTATGCCTCTCTGCCTCTCATTCTCTTTTCGAAGAAGAAAATTGGTCATCTAGAACAGTGAAGTCATGCAGGTCCCAAGCCCTAGCAACATGCCTGGAGGCAAAAACAAAAGTGAAATCATATTTGCAAAGTACCCTGTGCTTGGCACATAGCAAAATGCTGTGCATGAGTTAACTGTTGTTATTAGTCATTACTTTAGGAATCCAGAGACAATGCCAGTCACTGTTCCACTCTATCTCTCAGTAAGTGAATGGACAAAGAATATAAATTCACTGGCTCACTTTATATTTTAACACGTTTCATATTATTAAAAAATCAAACTTCTCAGATCAGCGGGTTTGAGATAGGAAAATCACTTTTCTTAAAGTAATTTGGGGATGACAAGGCATCAAGGAAAGATCCTGAATTGATCTCCAGATGGTGGTAAAGGTCTGCTCCCATAATTTAATCAGTAGCAGTAGAGGCTGATTTGGTTTGTTGGGCTTTTACATTGCTTGGGATTCACCCATCAGAGATGTAACACACCTGGTTGGAGGTCTGTTCAATGAGGAAGGACTGGGTTCAAGCCCCCCCCCACACACTCCACCAGTGGCAAATGGGAACAGGAAATGGCTAGGAGAGGGGGTGGAGAAAAGAGCGTGAAGGTAGCAAGCTTCCAGAGCAGCTGTTGTGAAGGTTCTAACCAGTGGGATTAGCCAATGCCCTGCAGGCAGGGGAGGTGTCAGGCAAAGCAGTGATTATGTGAATAGACCACAGCATCTTCAACGCAGCATGGAGCAGGGGGGTACCAGACATGTAGGTAAGTGGCTTCTGAATTTAATTACCATCTGTGGCTTCTACATTTCCATTTTTCACTTTTGAAAATGTTCTGAGAATCAGACTATATGTCCTACTACCTGACAATCCTACCTGATAACATGACATCACTTCTCTGTCACTAGGGGTTCCAAACTGAAGGGTGCCACTCCCACATGAGAACCCAATCACCACAGTGGCCAAGTGATAAGTACTCAAATTCCATTCTTTCTCTGCTCTGGGACAAAATTCTGAAGTCAATCCAGACTATTTTATTTACATATCCTTTCCAATTCAAGAGAGATATCTCTGTGTCTTTAGCATGTACTTGCGACCAACCATTTCTTATTAAATATTTCTGTGTCACCATAATAAAAAATGTGATTTTTTACTTTTACAACAGGCTCCTAGTTGGTTTAGTTGCTTCTATGAGCTCCATATCAAAACATTTATTAGGGTAATATTTTTTTTTAATTGTGTTTAAATTATCCAGTGTTCAAAATGGTGCAGTCACTCAACATTTCTTTCAAAAGACCTTTAGTGTCTAAAAAGTGCTAAAAGCACCTGGTTCCTGCCATTTCTCTGTTACTATTATTAATACAATCATCTACTCTATTAATAACTGTATGGACAGTTGTCAAAGAAATACAACTGGAACTATCTTATGATCCAGTAATAACACTCTTAATATCTTCATCTGCTTTGATTCTTCTCAGTGATGCCAAATAAACTCCATGTTCTTCCATGAATCCACCAACTTCTCTGTCTTTCTGTCATTAACACAATTGTGTTTAAGAACCAAATATAAACAAAATCTTTAACTACCCTGATCTTCACTCCTGGCTTTCTCCAGAAGCCTTACTCTGTACTGTTCTTTCTCTGAACATAATTATCTAATGTACAACAAAATGTACAGATGCATTTTGCTCACTATTTCTAATAATATTACTTTTGCAAGCCATGGGCTTGGTCTGCTTAGTAATGCTTTTTTTTTTCACTTTCTAAAGAAGTGGCTCTCATTAATAATCATAATCATCCCTGGGATAAAGTTGGATAAGTGAAAAACATGAACAAATGAACCCCAAGAAAAGTATCACTCACATGACTGGCTGACATCCAAAATTCCCCATGCCCTGGGGTACATTTAGGCGAAACTCTCATTATCATCTGATCATCTTGTTCTTCATGTGCAATGTTTTTACCTCTGTGGTCTCTAACTTTTATATCTGTTATCCACCTCTCTCTTCATTTGTTTACTCCTTCCTATTCTCCTGACTGAGTAAACCTTGCCCTCTGCCTAGATATTAACTAGGAAGACTGGCTGACTTCCTCTCACTTCACATCACCCTAAAAGGCCAGGTTTGACACTTATAAATGCCAGATGATCTCCCCCTTATCCTTAGCTCTATAAAAACTGGTTAATCCTTATTCAGTCCTATTAAGTCGGAAACTGTTAAATGTTTCATGTGAATGATTTGATTTAATCATCATAACATTTAACGAGAAATGTGAGTGGAAAGGTCTACTTAATTCAGATCACCTAATATCATTTTCTCACTCTCTACAAGTCCCTTTCACAAATTTAATATGGGTTTGCCTTCTGCAGATTTCACCTGGGACTTTCCACTGCAGTCAGTGGACATCCTCAGTCTTTTGGACTCCCTGTACATCCTGCTAAGATTCTCCCTACAGGGAAGCTTTATGGCTGTCACCATGATGACTATAAAAGTCCTGGTCCCCCCTCCCCTCCTCACCTGCAGGGGGATAGCTTTGAAAGTGGTGAAGCAGGGCTGCAGTTCCCTCTATCTCTCTCTCTCTCTCTCTCTTTCTCTCTCTTTCTCTCTCTCCCTCTCTCCCCCTCCCCATCCCCCTCCTTCCCTCTCCCTCTCCCTCTCCCTCTCCCCCTCCCCATCCCTCTCCCTCTCCCTCTCTGTCACTCCCTTTCCTCTAGATTTCTGGCTGTTTCTATCTAGTAAATAAAGATGATAATTTTTTTTTAAAGTCCAGATCATTGGGGCCAGGCAGTGGTACTAAGCACAAGGACCTGTGCCAGGTTTGAATCCCCCTCTCCCCACCTGCAGGGGGGATGCTTCACAATGGGTGAAGCATGCGCCTATTTTTCTCTCTCCTTCTCTATCACCCTCTCCCCTATCAATTACTTTCTGTTCTATCTAATAACGTGTGTGTGTGTGTGTGTGTGTGTGTGTGTGTGTGTGTAGCTGTCAGAAGCAGTGGATTTATAGTGTGGGCACAAAGTTCCAGCGTACTCCCCAGCGAAAAAAGAAATAAAGGAAGAATGGAAGAAAGAAAGGACGGAAGGAAAGAAGGGAGGAAGAAAGAAAGAAAGAAAGGGGAAAAGAAAGGAAGGAAGGAAGGAAGGAAGGAAGGAAGATAGGAAAGAAGAAAGAAAGAGAAGTCCTGATCATTGAACTGAGATTGGAAGGTTGGGACAATGCTTGCATTTGATATGAGGCATCCACTAGAACCCCAGTGTGTGTGTGGTGCAGGGTGGAGGCCATCAGTACTGAGTCAGCCTTCTGCTGCACTTGAGACAGAGAGGAGAGACACGGAGACACTGCTCCACCATTCATGGGACCTCCCCTGGCACTGTGAATGCTCCTCAGACATGGTTCAGTGGTGCTCTCTGAGCTGAGCTGCTTCTTGGTCTGTCAAACAGGCTTTCTGACTCTGCCTGCACCTGCCTTATCCTCCCTAGAACACCCATGGCTTAGAGCAGAGCCCACCACCGCAGACAGTTACAAAGGAAAGGGGGACCCCTCAAGATGTGATCACTGTGCTAGAGGTTTCAGCTGGATCAACTAGCTATGTTCTGCTTGAAAAGACTTCAACTAAAACTTAGGGAACAGCATTTGAGGAAACAGCATACATAACAGAGCACACGGCGGGCATGCGTCCATGCCCGAGGGTCCTGGCTTGATTTCTATTGCTGCATATACTGGAGTGGTGTTCTGACTTCTCTCTTTTACATTCCTTCCCTCATAACATCATACAGACATAATGGAATACAACTAAGCTATTAAAAATGGTGATGACACCTTCTTCACCTCACCCTGGATGGCGCTTGGAGAAATCATGTTAAGTGAGATCAGCCAGAAAGAGAAGGCTGAAGAAGAAATGATCTCACTCATGGATAGAAGTTGAGAAGTAAGAACAGAAAGGGACTCTGGAGTGGAGGGTAGCTTCAGGTCTCAGAACACGATGGCAAAGGAGAACCCATACTAGGGGGTGAGAGAGCTTTTCAGAAATCTGAGAACACTGCATTAACTGTAAATCATTAATACCTTCACATACAATCCCCACATTTGTAGCTACATTCTGTAGGTGGGGAGATAGCATAGTGATTATACAAAATATTTGTATGCCCGAGAATCACAGGCATGGGTTCAATCCCTGACACCACCATAGCTCACAGCTGATAAGTGTTGTGGTTAAAAAAAAAAAAAAAAAAAGTTAGGGGCTGTGAGATGGCTTATCTGGTAGAATACACTCTTTAGGATGTGTGAATCTCAGAATAAGAGATGAGAGCACCATGCAAATGGGAAAGTTGACAAGCATTTAACAGTGCTTTTAAACAAACAAACAACAACAGCAAAAAGAACAGTGTTGTGGTGTTTCTCCTCCTTCTCTCTTACCCTCTCTCCTTTTTCTCTTATCTAAAACTCAAAATGCTTCCGTGAACAGTGGGGCTGTACAGGCACAAAGCACCAATGGAGATGTGGTAAGCGAGGAACAAGAAAAGAAATGTCATCCTTTGGACTTTGAGCTACTGTGCCAGCCTCAGACTTCCTCCCTTTGGGTGACTAGCCCCTAACTGAAGGGAATGTGACCAGCTGTTGATGAATACACGTCACACCCTGAACCCTGCATTGAACTGCTGCAGTTTTAACTAAAAAAAAAAAAAGAAAGAAATCATTACTCAAAGTAATGTTCTAATGATATCATTCCCGATTATTTGTGAGACAAAGAATACACTATCCCAGTCACACGTCTGTATTGCCTACTCCTGTTTTCAAAGAAGGGGTTGGGTGGTGGTGGTGTAGCGGGTTTTACACACTACACCATCCCCAAGGGCCTGGGTTCAAGCCCCTGGACCCTACCCACTGGGGGCAGGAGAGCTTCCCAAGTGGTGAAGAAGGGCTGACTTTATTTCACTTTCTTTTTCTCACCCTCTCTGTCACCCTTCCTCTCTCATTTTCTCTCTGTCCTATCACATATGATGAAAATAAAAGAAAGCATTAAAATCTTTACCAAAAAAAAAAAAAAAGCAACATAAGGTTTCATGGAATGCAAAGGGTTTCTTTCTGATGGGAATCATATGGAAGAGTCATTGTCTAAGAAAGTCTCTTTGGCATGGTGTCCAGATAGATCTGTGGCTAAGAGCTTCCCAGACACTGTTGCAATGAATCTCATAAGTAGCCTCACCTACATATGCCATCTCAGTCCTAATTTTCAGTTTGGGAGACAAAAATAGCCTGAAATTCACACCAAGTTTTATAGAGAAAGCAAAAAGCAGCATGGGATAATAAGATGGGAATACGCTGTGCTCAGCAAATCAGGTGTGGCTCTCCAAGGCCCACTGATTATCCACGGCCTATGCTCAACCACTGCTCTGTCATTATGCTTTATAATCACAACAGGAAAGGTCTCTATCATATGTACAATAATATTAAGAAATCACTAGCCCCAAAGAGAAAACTTCTTGTGGACATCATATTAAAAGTATAGATTTATCTAAGACCTTGTATTTTTACACAACAGGGGCAATTAGCTGACTGAATACATTTCTGTTAAAGTCCTATGTTCAAAGCGTCTGTGTTGATAATGTGTTTCTATGTAATTTATACATAATGCTAGGAGTCTTGGCATTACCATCGACTCTTTTATAGTAATTCCTCTAACTGAATTCATGATAAAAACAATACTCATGACAGGCGCTGCCGTGTTTTCAAAGCAAGTCTCTATTCTAGTGTCACTAAGTGTCCCAAAATGCAACTTGCCAGCAGCCACAAGTCACCTTATTTTCTTTTTATTGACAGGACACTTCAAAAGGAATTATGCAAATTACTTTAATTTCAAATAAAAGACCTCTACTTTACAGAGGACTTGATTATCTGTGATTTGTGTCTGAAAGAAGTTCTAATAGCATAAGTAATAAATGCCCTGGATAAAAACCTTCCGAAGCAATGCTATTATCCTAGACAATAATCATATCTCTTGTACTGAGGTGAAGTTTATTCTTAAGTCCATTACTTAATGACAACTGCTTTAATACTTGTCTAAAGAAAATGTTAAAAAATTAATAAACTAGCAACCTCTTTCTTGACTTTGAGTTATTTATTTGAACTTTTAGTTCAATCACTTACAAAGAACTCAAAGATTTAATATAAATAAGGATGTGGGAGTAGGTATGTTATAAAAGGAGTCATATCTAGACAGATAATCTCCAGTTAGTAGTAGCAATTTCATCTCTTCCAAAAAATAGAGTCAGTATATGTGAAAATTAAGTATAAAAAAATGACAAAGATGAGAAAAATCAGTTTAAATGTCCAGTGATTTTTCAAATGAAAGTCTTCTGCAATGAATTTGCCTTTAAAATGAGTTCCTTCTAATAAAAATAATATAAAGCACATCTTAGAACATTTCATTACAGAATAATATATGTCACTATCTGAGGGGAACATATGTAAAACATTCAACTCTCTGTTAAACCATTACAGAGTTAAGTGGTATGAGAAGAGAGTCCCACAGGCTTCAGCCTGTTGAATGAGCAGTCGTGGGAAACACAAGTGTGATTCATATTGGCGCTTGCAATTATATAATTGATGATGTGTTTGACATAACTTAGGCAATACAATAAGTGAACCCACTGTAACAACCTGCCAATTGAAATTTAACTATCACACCCACATCTGTAATAAAATCGATATGGTTTACAGTCAACAATATTTATACACCTTTCCCATATTTGGGAGCTACTCTCTTCCCTGATCCAGCTTTCTGGTCCTTCTTCCAGGCATGGCATCATCTCCCCAGACAATAATTAGGATCCACCATCATAGGATCCATATCAGATGTCAGGCTCAGGCAAAACAGCAACAACAACAACAAAATAAACCAAAAAACTAGTATAACCACAGGCCCTTTGGAATATAACTGAACTATACATACTAGCTATCTACAAAATGGAGACCCCCCCAACTCTTCATCTGCATTATTCCAGTCTTTAGATCCATGATTGGTCAAAATTATGTTTGGCTTTGTATGCTAACTCTCTTTTCAGCCACCAGGTTCTGGATACCAGCATGATGCTGACCAGACTTCCCTGGACAGACGACCCCACCAATGTGTTCTGGAGCCCTGCTTCCCCAGAGCCCTGCCCCACTAGGGAAAGAGAGAGACAGGCTGGGAGTATGAATTCACCTGTCAATACCCATGTTCAGCTAGGAAGCAATTACAGAAGCCAGACCTTCCACCTTCTACATCCCACAGTGACCCTGGGTCCATACTCCCAGAGGGATAAAGAATAGGAAAGCTATCAGGGGAGGGGGTGGGATACGGAGTTCTGGTGGTGGGAACTGTGTGGAGCTATACCCCTCTTATCCTATGGTTTAGTCAATGTTCCCTTTTTATAAATAAAAAATTAAAATTACACATCTTTCAAGCACCTAATAGTTTCTTCTCTGTAATTAAATAGTAATATATATCATAGAGCACTTGCTAGTGATATTTTTTCTGAAGAAAAATCTGCACTTATTTGTTTGTAAGCTGAAAATGTTTCTGACAAAAATATCAATATAGTGTGTATCAGTGTCAGTGTGTGTGTGTGTGTGTGTGTGTGTGTGTGTGTGTGTGTGTGTGTGTGTGTGTTTGGGGAGTGGGAAGCTTGCTGACCACAAGGCATGCAGCATGTACTTCTCCACTGGGCTATGTCAGACAAAGTAGTTCATTTTATCTTCATTGCCACCAGGGTTATCACTGGGCCCAGTGTCAGCAGTGCAAACCTATGACTTCTAGTGGCCACATTCTCTGTCTCATGTCTGCCATTCTCTTACTTATTTTACAGGGCAGAGAAAAACAGAGAGAGAAGGAGACAGGAAAGTAGAGAGAAAAAGTTACACATGTAGTACTGCTTCACCGCTTGTGAAGTTTATCCCCTGCCCGTGGTGACCAGGGGCTTGAACCTGAGTCCTTGAGAATGTCAATCTGTGTGCTCAGCTGTTGCAACACTGCCTAGCACCCCCTAAAAAAATTATGTCAAGAGCACAATGGGTAATGGCAGTAATTTTTCAGGAGCAAAAGCTTTGAGTTAGACATCACATGGACACTCAACTGGAGAGTCTGTGGACTGAGCAAAAACAGACAGAGCTGAGGGCAGGAAGGGGCACAGGGCGCTCCTGACATGGTACATGTGTTAGATTTGCAGATGCACCTTAGAGACCGGCTTCAGTTGTTATTTTAATGTATCTGTTTTGTTTCCTTACAATCAGAGTTATTGATGGGGCTTGGTGCCTGCAAGATGAATCCACTTCTTCTTGTAGTTATTTTGTTTTCCTTTAAAAAATTATAGGATCAAGAAAAATCAGAAGTGGAGGGAGAGAGAGAGAGAGAGACCTACAGTTCTGATTTGCTGTTTATAAAGCTCCCTTCCCCCTGCAGGTGGGGAGCAGGGATTTGAACCCAGGTCCTTGTGCATGGTAACAAATTCTTTCAACTCAGTATTCCATGGCCTGCCCCCTGGATTGACTTTTAATAACAGAGTCATGGAAAGATCAACATTTAACTCACATAGCATTGAAGAAAAAAAAAATGAGCAGTTTGGAGGAAACAGCAGTTGGAATATGGAGAGAAAATCCCAGAGAGAGCTCACCTTAGTTTTTCTCATGGAATTTGGCTACTCTCTGCTTAAAGACTGAAAGATAATAAACGAGGTACACACAGAGGATAACCCACAAAGTTGAGTGAAGACGGAAAAAGAGAGAACCCAGCTGTTGTCCACTTAAGTTTGAGTTCATTCACATTTGTCATCTATCTTTAATCAGTTCTTTTTTTCAAAGTATCAGAACAAAATCACAATGTCTACAGTGACCAGTACAAGTCCTGAGATTACCAAGAACACACACGGAAAGGGAAATATGGGGCAATCCCCAAGACACTAGTACCACATTTCCAGAGATGAGGTGATGGGACATATCTGTATCTACATTTATACCTAGGCCTTTGCCCTTGACCTTGCCCTTGTCTGTGCCTTTACCTGTCCCTATATCATCTTTATCCACCCACAAGTTTATTATTACAGAAGTTCTGTGACTGCAGAACATATCTAGACTAGAGAAGTACTGTTCTACAGTTTTCTCTTTTTATTTTCTTCTGTTGATAGATATATAGAGAACTGAGAGGGAAATGGGAGGCAGAGAGGGAGGGATACAGAAAGAGAGACACCTGCAGCACTTCCTGGACACTTGGGATTCCTGTGGTCTACAGGTGGGGACTGAAGCTAGTGCTGCGCTGGATAAGCCACTACCTGGTCTCAATCATCTTCAGTCATTACATACCTTACGGTAGTTTCAAATGCTTTGAAGAATAAATAGACACTTACAATGAATATTGAGACAGAAATATTCAGAGAAGATTATGACATATATACACATATGTATATGAATTTAGAGTTGGAAATAGGAGATATTTTGTTTTAATGCACCAGACACATTTACAGTTTCATGATGCTGAATATAGAAATTCTTGTGAACTTATTGACTAATCAATAGAAATGATTTATCTAATTTTTAGGAGTAAGAGATTACAAACCGACAATATAAATAGTCTTGGAACTTGCAGTACAATAAAAATACACCTCACATTGTATTTCAAGAAAGACAGAAAAGAGGCCACAAACTTTACTGAAATTTCCCCTATTACAGGTTGGTATATAAATTCCCAGATTGAAAAACTCCAGTGAATTCAAACAGAATAAATAGAAAGACAATTATATCTAGAATTATCTCCATTACTCAACTCAAAATAAAAAGAATAAATCATTAAATCAAACAGAGAAAAACATACATGGAGAAAATTATATTTGATAATTATGTAGTTTAAACATAAAGTTTTATTGTGAGAATTAATAAAATAAAATGTGAATTTCATACTAGAGAGGTGCATTAAATCAAACACAAAACAGGAGAAATAAAGATGGATTCACAAACAGAAACTACTAGGATTAATGCAAGATCATAAAGGTAAGTGGAAGAATATTCTATCATTATGCTTGTTATTTACTCACGTTTTCCTTTGCAGCCTGTAAGTAATCACATGCCATTGTTTCTGAGACCTCAGTCTCCATCTTAAAGTGACGTCAATAGTCATACTTGCAGCAGTGCAGAGGGTTAAGTGCACATGGTGCAAAGCATAAGGACCTGTGTAAGGATCCCGGTTCAAGTTCCGGGCTCCCCACCTGAAGGCAGGGGAGTTGCTTCACAGGTGGTGAAGCAGGTCTGTCTTTCTCTCCCCCTCTCTGTCTTCCCCTTCTCTCTCCATTTCTCTCTGTCCTATTTAACAATAGCAACAATAATGATAAACAACAAGGGAAACAAAGGGGAAACGTGGCCTCTAGGAGCAGTGGATTCACAGTGCAGGCACAGAGCCCCAGCAATAACCCTGGAGGCCAAAAACCAAAATAATAATGTACCTGATGGGGCAGGGTGGTGGCATGTGTGATTGAAGACACATGGTACAGTGCACAGGAACCCGGGTTCAAGTCCCCAGTCCCCACCAGCAGGGGGGGAGCTTCACACGTGGTGAAGCAGGGCTGCAGGTGTCTCTCTGTCTCTCCCCCTCTCTGTTACTCCCTCTTCTTTCCTGATTTATGACTGTCTCTAGGTAATAAAGATAATACCAAAAACATAAAAATAAAAAAACTATATATTTAAATATGTACCTGGCATATATACATTATTGGACAGATGCCACTATTGTAAAAATTAAAATTAAAGGTTAACATTATACTGTTCAATGTGGTTTTCTCATGTGTTGTATCCAAGAGAACAGGCATCATCCAATACAGTCTCACTACAGGACCTGGCTTATAAGAGTCAACACATACACATATATATTTGCCGTCAGGGTTATTGCTGGAACTTGATGACTGCACTGTGAATCCAGTGCTCCTGTGGCCATTTTTTCAATTTTCCCTTCCTTTCTTTTCTTCTTATTTCTTTCTTTTCTTTTCTTTTATAATAGGACAGAGTGAAATTGAGAGGGAAGAGGGAGATAAGAGTTGGAGAGATGGAGAGACAAAGATAGACATCTGTAGACCTGCTTCACAGCTTGTGAAGTGACCCCACACACATACAGGTGGGGAGCCGGGGGCTTGAACCAAGACCCTTGTCTGTCCTACTATGTGCACTTAACCTGGTGTGCCACCGCCTGGTCACTGAGTCAAGATACCTTTACTCCTGCAGATACTATCAGAAATTCAGAAGCTTAAACCAGTTCCACAATTTCATGGGTGTGTGTGGGGGTGACACATATAGTAAGCACACATTCATTTAAGCAGACAGTACTATGTACAAAGAGTCACACGAGGACCCATGTTTAAGCCCCTGCTCCTCACCTACAGGGAGGTGAAGCAGGTCTGCAAACATCTATCTTTTTCCTTTCTATCTTCCCCTCCCTACCTGATTTCTCTATGTCCTATCCAATACAACAAAAAAGAAAGAAAGAAAGAAAGAGAGGAAGAAAGGAAGAAGTAAAGAAAGAAAGAGAGAGAGGAAGAAAGAAAGAAAGAAAGAAAGAAAGAAAGAAAGAAAGAAAGAAAGAAAGAAAGAAAGAGAAAGAAGGGAAGAAAGAAAACAAAAAGAGTATTTCATGGTACTTTCTGATTTAGTCATCTATAGAAGAGAACAAAAATGTCATGTTGAAGCAGAGACGTAGAGACAGAAACAAGTGTCCTTGAAGTAAACAAAATTATATCTTGTTGCCAAGTGGCCCAGCAGTATTTCATCCCGAGACACATTAATTATCCACAAGTTTGAACAAGTATTAAAGCCTTCTTGAAGAGAGCTTTCTATCACTATCCATGGGATGACAAATGAAGCAGGAGTCTTGGACATTTCTCTTATTTTTTGTCTCTGGCATTGGTTCAGCATTTCACAGAATTCCACAAGGATGTGTGTGGCTTAGTGCCATTTACAACCTTGCATTTAGAGCTTCATGGAGAGATAATGGAAATAGAATTAGTGAAAAATGCCACCTATGAGCTATGTTCTCGGAGTAGTTTTAGTTACTCTCAAAAAGAAAGTTTTTTTTTTTTTTTTGTAGCCTGAGTTGAAAAGAATCACACTGGTTTTAGAACACAAGCAAGATGATAAAGAATGAATTAGAATGGAAATTTGTAGCAAAACTATGCACTATACACACTATCATAGTACCGTTATAGGCAGGCATGAAGAGAAAGGACTGGGCTGGATAGAATTAATATGAGAAAAATCTGATTACAGCAACTGAAACTCACACTTGTAATACCTTTCTACACTCAAGACCTTTCTCAGAAAGTAGGTGCTGAACACTGAGCTATATCTCTCTAATATATATATATATATACTCCAGCCTGGGTTGTTGTATGCTTTACATTGGGTTGTTCTAGCTCTCCCCCTGCCAAGAAAATTGCATCAGTCCTGCTAGTTTCATGGGCCCGCTTGGCCCTGCCCCAAGGAACCCTGAGAGGGTTCCAGAGTTCCAGAGTTAGAGAGTGCTTGGCGCCGTCGCGGGGGAAAAATGCAACAGAGTTCTGTTTGGTGATTAGTTTGGGTTAGTTTATGAATCGTTGTTCTTGAATAAAGAAATACAGCTTCCCTGCCCAGCCGTATGTCTCTGGTCGTCTCTGTTACCCGCCCGTGAAGCTAGCCCGGCCAGCTAGAGCCACCGAATTTTAACAACAAATGGCGCCCACATGGACCTGACCTGCGCATCTCTCAGATAAGTGAAGACAATTTGGCTACCTATGTACTATGGCCTTCTCTTCTGCTTGTGAAGAGATCTTCAAAGGCCTATGCTCTTTCTTCACGAGACTGTTTTGCTGTTTCTGGAACATTTATCTCTGGACCACTCTGTGGTTTCCACGCGCTCAGGCGCACTCAAAACAGCCAGAAGAGTCGGGAAGAGCCAGCGGGCAAGAGGCGAGGCGCAGAGCTGCCTTTTCCACCTGGTGGAACAGCCAGCCAGCCGGCTGTGCCCAGACAACCCCGCACACCGCGCCCGCAGCCCTGCAGCCCCGCAGCCCGCAGGAGGCCGACACCAACATGCTGGAGCCCGATGCCAACACGCTGGAACTGCCAACACGTGACAGGCAGGTCAGCTGCCTTTGGGACTTTAGGCCGTTCCCCACCCCCATGCAAATGCCTGTCGAGGCAAGTACACCCCCCAGAGGCAAGAAATGTTTTTTTTTAAGCTGATAAAGTTTTGCCCACAGAGGCAAAAAAAGGCCCCCTCAGGCCTTCCCTTGGCAGCACACTGGTTCTTGTTACTTGCTTACATGTTTCTCCATGTTTGTGCCAGTTTCTTTTTTAAAAATGCCTGTATGATATATGTTTTTGTTCACCCCACACCATTGATACTGCAGTCACTTAGTTAAAAAGAAAATGGGGAATTGTTGTATGCTTTACATTGGGTTGTTCTAGCTCTCCCCCTGCCAAGAAAATTGGATCAGTCCTGCTAGTTTCGTGGGCCCGCTTGGCCCCGCCCCAAGGAACCCTGAGAGGGTTCCAGAGTTCCAGAGTTAGAGAGTGCTTAGCGCCGTCGTGGGGGAAAGAGGCAACAGAGTTCTGTTTGGTGATTAGTTTGGGTTAGTTTATGAATCGTTGTTCCTGAATAAAGAAATACAACTTCCCTGCCCAGCTGTATGTCTCTGGTCGTCTCTGTTACCCGCCCGTGAAGCTAGCCCGGCCAGCTAGGGTCACCGAATTTTAACAACACTGGGTCTTTCACAACACTAAGTAGGTGAGCTATTTTACTGGCCCTAACACCCAACCATTAAATCCTAGATCTCTTCATGGAATTGAACAATGGTAGTTTCACCTGATATTCCACACTATAGTTCTTTGATAGTTTTTAGTTTGTAAATTATTTTTAGTGATTTTTACTAGATTCATATAAGTTGGAAGTCAATAACTTTCTAACTCGTGAGTAAAAAATGACTGACAGGTAATCTGGTTAAATTCAATGTGGTTTCGAATAATGAATAAACAAAATCACGGTTTTCTTTTTCTACTAATGAGCCCTCACTAAGTTTTTCCTTACTGATGTCAGTTGATCTCCCACTCCAATCTATTGTCCTAAAAGTATTCAGAATAGTCTTCTATCCCATTCAGTCTTACTGTTTTCTTCATGTCTTTACAACAAAGTCCCAACACAATGCAAATAGGACTTGGATGATCATTTGCTTCTAAATCTTACTCCAGGTGACTTTTATTTTATTTTTTTTGTATTGTTCTATTATATTTATTTTATTTGGGGGTAATGATGAATAGCATAGTACTTAACACAGAGACACACCAGGACCTCAATGTCCCTTCATCCTGTTTCTCTCTCTCCTTCCCCAGAGTCCTTTGCTTTGGTGTAATATACCACCCCTCAGTGCAGGTTTCACCTTGTGTTTCTCCTCACTGTTCTATGTTCTGAAGTTCCGCTTGTAAGTGAGATAATTCTCCTTCTGGCCTGTGAAGGTAGAGCAAAGCTAAGACCATCAAAGATCCAAACATCTCCAGGTAACCCTTTGCCCTGACTTTCCATGCTCCATCATGATGCCTTTTCTTGTTTGCAACATAGTATTTGCCTGTATGAATACTTGATACTTGTTTCTTCTTTATTCATGACATCTTCTCTATCTCTTCATCATTATAAGTGATGATTTACTAGAACTTTTTTCTCCTTTTGAAATGGACATATCCTACACAATTTGCATCTAGTATGAGGTGGGGTCTTTGAAATAGTGCTTGAAGTATAAAATGCTAGAAGATACTCTACTTAAGATCCTTCTAAATTATCTATCTTAAATGTGAAAGATTTCCTGATATTACAAACACCAGGAATGTTGATGCCATTGTGTTCAGCATATGCGATGTTGATGTGAGTTGGCCAGCTTAGGTGTTAAGGCAGGGAGGGGGGAAAAGGCTCATCCTGCTTATTAGAAAAATATGCACTACCTGTTTTACTTCTGTAAAAGAAAATCTTTGCTATTTACAGATTGAATCTTATTGTTTTTAGTCAGAATACATACAGAGAATTATGAACACTGAACTAGAACATCGAGATCTATTTAACCTTATTATTTAATATTTGCAGCTGTAAACTAAATCTCAAGCCTGTAATTCATCACATCAATTAATACAAATGTAAATAATATAAAGACTTTTGTAAAGGCAGATTTGATAGTGGTGTTTCTAAATACCAGGACCTCAAAGTGTACAGACTACGGCTTGATGAAACAAGCTTTCTCTATGTGCCACCTTACTTTACTGTTGCATTTACAACACCGAATTGAGCTGTCAATGAGTAAAGCACAATACATCATGATTGAAAAACTAATGCTAATTTCACATAACTTAATTATTACATAGGCTTAATTTATGGTCATTTATTTCAATATGTGTTCTCAAGCTTGAGGTGGCAGTCAGTTCTGAGGAGTAAAAATGTATCTACCTTTGTAGAGAATACCTTTAACAAATATTAATTTAAATATGATAACATAAACTATCTTGTTTTGGCTTTTTGATATTTATGATGTGTCTCCATCATTCTTTTATCATCTTAATGAATTTTCATCTTATCCACTAAATTTATATTTTGAAAAAAATTCTATTTTTCAACACACAATGCATATTGCACAGCTCTCCTCAGTTTTGGTTATTGGCCAGATGAAAACAGAGAAATATATGTTGACTAGATATCTGGAGAATGTCTGATAATAGTTTAACTTATTGTCATCTCTATGGTGTTGGCAATCATAAAAATGTTTCAGTACCATGAATCAACTCAGTTTATATATTTATTTTTAAAGATTTTGTTTATTAATGAGAAAGACAGGAGGAGAGAGAAAGAACCAGACATCACCCTAGTACCTGTGCTGCTGGGGCTTCAACTCAGTACCTCAATCCTTGAAAGTTCAGTGCTCTATACTGAGCCATTTCCCAGAATACCACTGATCTCAATGTATTTAAATTTCTTTATTGGGGAATTCATGTTTTACATTCAACAGCAAATACAAAAGTTTGTACATACATACCATTTCTCAGTTTTCCATATAACAATACAACCCCCACTAGGTCCTCTGTTATTTTCAAACCTGTATTCTCCCCCTACCCACCCACCCCAGAGTCTTTTACTTTGGTGCAATATGCCAATTTCAGTTCAGGTTCTACTTGTGTTTTCTCTACTGGTCTTGTTTTCAACTTCTGCCTGAGACTGAGATCATCCCATATTCATGCTTCAGTTTTGGACTTATTTCACTTAACATAAATTTCTCAAGGTCCATCCAAGATCAGCTGAAAATGGTGAAGTCACTGTTTTTTTATAGCTGAGTAGTATTCAATTGTGTATATAGACCACAACTTGTTTAGCCATTAATCTGGTGTTGAACACCTGGGTTGCTTCCAGGTTTTCACTATCACAAATTGTGCTGCTAAGAACATGTGTGTACACAGATCATTTTGGATAGGTATGTTGGGTTCCTTAGGATACATCCCCAGGAGAGAAATTGCAGGATCATAGGGCAGGTCCATTTCTAGCCTTCTGAGAGTTCTCTAGACTGTTGTCCACAGAGGTTGGACCAATGTAAATTCCCACCAGCAGTGCAGGTGGGATCCTTTGACCCCACAACCTCTCAAGCATTTGTTACTGTTATCTTTACTGATGTATGACATTGTCACAGGAGTGAAGTGATATTTCATTGTTGTCCTTATTTGCATTTCTCTGAAAGTCAAAGACTTGGATCACTTTTTATGTGTTTCTCAGTCTTTTGGATCTCTTCTGTAGTGAATATTCTGTCCATGTCCTCCCCCCATTTTTGGATGGGGATGTTTGTTTTCTTGTTGAGTTTGGCAAGCTCTTCATATATTCTGGTTATTAGCCTGTTGTATGATATACAAAATGTAAAGTTCTCCCATTCTGTGAGGGGTCTCTTGGTTTGGGCAGTTTGTTTGTTTGTTTGTTCGTTTGTTTTGCTGTGCAGAAGCTTTTTATTTGCTATAGTCCCAAAGGTTTATGCTCCCCTTAGTCTTCTTTGTAATTGTATTTGTTTGATTGAAGATGTCTTTAAAATTTATTCGGAAACAAGTTTTGCCAATATTTTGCTCTAAGTATCTGATAGTCTAACATCCAAGTCCTTGATCCACTCGGAATTTACTTTTGTATTTGGTGAGATACAGAGGTTCAGTTTCATTCTTTTGCATGCTTCAGCTCATTTTTCCCAACACAATTTGTTGAAGAGACTGCTTTCCCATTTAATGGTCTGGGCACCTTTGTCAAAGATTAGATGTCTATAGGTGTGTGGGCTTACTTCTGAGCTCTCAATTCTATTCCACTGGTCAGTGTGTCTATTCATATTTCAGTACCAAGAAGTTTTGACTACAATGTCCCTATAACACAATCTGAGATCTGGGAGTATGATGCCTCCAGTTCTGTTCTTTCTTCTCAAGATTGTTTTGGCAATTCTAGGCCTTTTCTGGTTTCAGATAATTATTTGTAGCACTTGGTCTATTCTCCTAAAAAAACATTGGTTGGGATCTTGATGGGGATAGCATTAAAATTGTAGATGGCTCTGGGTAGTATATTCATTTTGATCATGTTAATTCTTCCAACCCATGAACATGGAATATCTTTTCACTTTTTTGTGTCTTTTTCAATTTCTTTGAGTAGTGACTTATAATTTTCAATATACAAGTCTTTCATTTTTGGTTATGCTTTTTCATATATGTTTCTATAGTAATAGCAAAAGGAATTGATTTCTGGATTTCAACTTCTTCAGACTCAGTGTTTTCATTGAGGAATGCCACTGATGTTTTAATGCTAGTTATGTATCCTGACACCTTACTGTATTGCCTGATGATTTCCAAAAGCTTCTTGCTGAATTCCTTAGCTTTTTCTATGTATACTATCATGACATCTGCAAATAGGGAGAGGGTGATTTCTTCTCTTCCGATCTGTATACCTTTAATTCCTTGCTCCTGCCTGATTGCTATGGCAAGAACTTCCAACATTATTTTTAATAGTAATGGTGATAGTGGGCATCCCTGTCTAGTACCTGATCTGGGGGGAAATGCTTCCAGTTTTACCACTGAGTATGAGTTGACTGTATGTTTCCTATATATATGACTCCACTATCTCCAGGAATTTTCCATCTATTCCCATTTTTGTACTGTTTTGATCCTAAAAGGATGTTGTATTTTGTCAAAGGCTTTCTTTGCATCTATTAATATTACCATGTGGTTTTTGGTATTGCTTTTATTGATGTGGTGGATCACAATAATTGATTTACATATATTATACCAGCCTTGCATTCCTGGATAAAACCCACTTGCTCAAGATGAACAATCTTTTTAATATACTGCTGTAACAGGTTGGCTATAGTATTGTTCAGTCTTTAAACATCAATGTTCATCAGAGATATTGGTCTGTAATTTTCTTTTTTGGTGTGTCCCTGTCTGCTTTTGGTATCAGAGTGATGCTGGTTTCATAGAAGCTGGAAGGGAGTATTCCAGTGTCTTCAATCTTCTGGAAGACTTTTAAAAGTAGAGGTACTTATTATTCTTTGAACGTTTTGTAGAATTCATTTGTAAAAGCATCTGGTGCAGGCCTTTTATTTTAGGGAAGGTTTTTCATAACTGTCTCAATTTCATTATCTGTGATGGGCCTGTTTATGCTACCTAGTTCCTCTTTAGTTAATTTTGGAAGTTCATAAGTATCTCAGAACTTGTCTATTTCTTCCAGGTTCTCTAGCTTGGTGGCATATAGTTGTTCATAGAAGCCTATCATGATATGCTATATTTCTGCTGATCCTGTTGTGATATCTCCTCTTTCATTTATGATCCGATATATGTGGATCTTCTTCCTTTGTTTTGTTTTGTGAATCTGGCTAAAGTTTTGTCTACTTTTTTCACTCTTTCAAAGAACCAACATTTACTTTTTTTCATCCTTTGTATGGTTTTCTTATATGCAATGTTATTTATTTATGCCCTAATTTTAGTGATTTCTGTCCTCCTGGTTGCTTTAGGGTTCCTTTGTTCTTCTTCCCCTTCTTCTTCTTCCTCTTCTTCTTCCCCTTCTTCTTCTTCTCCTCCTTCTCCTTCTCCTTCTCCTCCTCCTCCTCCTCCTTCTTCTTTCTTCTTCTTCTTCTTCTTCTTCTTCTTCTTCTTCTTCTTCTTCTTCTTCTTCTTCTTCTTCTTCTTCTTCTTGGTCTTTAAGATGTGCAATCAGGCTGTTTATTTGTCCTTTTTATTGTTTCCTAATGTGTACATGAATCTCCATCTCAGTACTGCCTTAGCTGTGTCCCAAATATTTTGATAGCTTGTGTCTTAATTTTTCTGAACTCTCAAAACATTTTGGTTTCTTTCTTTATTTCCTCTTTGACCCAGTAGTTTTCAATTAATGTACTGTTGAGCTTCCAAATTTTTGGACTATTATTAATCTTCTGTTGATTGTTAAGTGTTAGTTTAATTCCACTGTAGTCTTAGAAGGTGCTTGCAATGATTTCAGTGCTCTTGAATTTGCTGATGCTGTCTGTGTGGCCTAACATATGGTCTATCCTTAAGAATGACCTATTAGGACTTGAGTAAAACATGTATTTCAGTTTCTTGGGATGAATGACTCTGTAAATGTCCAATAGTTCTAGTTTATCTATATCCTCATTTATCTCTTTCATGTCTTTATTGATTTTCTGCATGAATGATCTGTCCAATTTAGAGAGTGGGGTTTTGAAGTCCCCTATTATGACTGTGTTGCTGTTAATATATTGCTGTAGCTCTTTCAGTAGATGTTTAGTGTATTTAGATAGCTTCTCATTGGGTACAAAGATGCTAATAATTATTAAATCCTCTTGATTGACTGATCCAGGAAGCATTAAGTAGTGTCCATCCCTATCTTATTTAATTTTATTTATTTTAAAGTCTATCATGTCAGATATGAGATAGATAATCCTGCCCTTTTTTGTGGGCCATTGGCTTGTATGTTAGTTTTCCATCCTTTCACTTTGAGTCTTTGTTTGTCTTGTTGAGGTAGGTGGGTTTCCTGTAGACAGCATATTTTTGGGCTGTGTTTTCTGATCCATCTTCCTATTCTGTGGCTTTTTATAGGTGAATTCAGGCCATTGACATTTATTTTCTTCCCTGTAGGCTATGGGATCCTGAGAACTTTTAAACTATAAGTAGGCTTCTTAGCTTAATCATTGACTCCTGACCAAGGGATAAAGGAGGGTGGATGGAGAGAGTTCAGTGGTTATGCACAGAGACTCTCACAGCCCCAAAGCTAAGCCACAGAGGTATAAATCTTCTACTGAGTCTCCTGGTTAGTTCTCTGTCAGCACAGGGCCTCCCCACCACTGTTCCAGATTATGAGGGAAGTAGCAATGGAGACTCACAGTTGCATTTGGGGAGTGGTAGGGGAGTCCTCTCCTCCCTTCAGCCGTCCTTTTGTTGGTGAAACAGACTGGAGTTGGTGTCTCAACTGGTAAACTGCTGGACTGTTACCAGCCACTTAATCTCTCCCTAGGCTCCTCTCTGTCTATATGCACCACACGTGTTTGCACTCACTGGTGATTTGGTGGGTTCCTGAAGTCATTCTAGTCCTGTCTTGTTCTGCTCCCAGGTGGTTTCCTTTGGTATTCCTAGGTGACCCAGGATAAGAGGAGAGAAGCACAGCTGCTGCTGCTCCATAGGCCCACATCTGGAAGTCTCCTGAACTCAATTTTATTCTGCTCAGAAATCAGTGATGTCACTAGAATATTCAGTGGCCATGGTGTTAGTGAAGGTGACCAATTGCATTTTTAAAAAAATGTGTTAACTATTTGTTATCTCCTTTTTCATTATGTATTTTAAATTTTATTTAACTTGTTATGGCCGAGAGAAATTGAGAGTTGAGGAAGAGAGATAAGCAGAGCGATACATATATCATTGTTTCAACACTTTTGAGACATCCCTTTTGTGATAGAGAGCAGGGAATTGAATTAAGGTCCTTGTTAGTAATATGTGTGCATCACCACCAAGTACAGAGATTTATTCTCTATGTCTGAAATAATGTAGGGCATTGGATAAAAATCATTTATCCAATGCCCTACATAATCATTTATTTACATTTGCCAAACAACGAATTTCCATAAATACATTCTGATCATAGTTCCTGGGTTTCTTCCTTTATATTTAAATAGTTTATTCCAAATGTATTTCTATGGCTGCCTCTTATTAAAAAAAAAACAAAACTCCTCCGCTATACTTTTATCTTTAGACTCCTGATTATTAAATAATTTGTTCTGCCTTATATCTTAATGCTTTTGCAGCCACCAAGTTTCAGATGTTACCATGAAGCAAACCTCACTTTACTGGACAGACCATCTCACCAATGTGCCCTGAAAAACCCTCCCCAGACCCCTGCACCAACAGGGAAAGAGAGAGACAGGCATGGAGTATGGATCCACCTGTCAATTCTAATGTCCAGCAGGGAAGCAATTACAGATGCCATATCTTCCACCTTCTGTACCCCATAATTATTCTGCCTCCATGCTTCCAGAAGGATAAAAAAAAAAAACAGGAAAATGGGAGTCGGGCAATAGAGCACTGACTTAAGTGCAGGTGGCACAAAGCACAAGGACAGACTTAAGGATCCCAGTTCCAGCACCCGGCTCCCCACCTGCAGGGGAATCACTTCACAGGTGGTGAAGCAGGTCTGTGGGTGTCTTTTCTCCTCCTGTCTGTCTCCCCCTCATCCTCTCTCCATTTCTCTCTGTCCTACTCAAGAACAATGACATCAATAACTACAACACTAAAACAAGGGCAAAAACAGGGAATAAATAAATAAATATTTTTAAAAAGGAAAGCTCCTAATAGAGGAGCTGGAAAACAGAACTCTGGTGGTAATCTTAGAGCTATGATATACACAGTACCTTGGAAAAAACTCAACAGTCCAAGAGTAATACTAACCCTGAAGCAACAAATTCTTTCTTTTTGCAGATGCATCTTTCTTCTATATTTTCTTGAAATGTCTATAATCTTTTTAAAAAATATTTATTTATTTAATATTTATTTATTTATTCCCTTTTGTTGCCCTAGTTGTTTTATTGTTGTAGTTATTATTGTTGTCGTCGTTGTTGGATAGGACAGAGAGACATGGAGAGAGGAGGGGAAGACAGAGAGGGGGAGAGAAAGACAGACACCTGCAGACCTGCTTCACCGTCTGTGAAGCGATGCCCCTGTAGGTGGGGAGCCAGGGGCTTGAACCGGGATCCTTAGCCAGTCCTTGCGCCACATGCACATAACCTGCTGCGCTACCGCCTGACCCCCGAAATGTGTATAATCTTACATGCAAATGTAAAGTAAACAACATTACTGTAAATGTGTTTATATGTAAAGAATTTAATAAGGTTATGCATTAGTGAGATTATACAATATTATATTGGTAATTCTATTAAGACTGGTGAGAACTTCTGGGGTAGAGCTATGGTGACCTAGACTTGCTAAGCTGACTGTCCCACCAAAAAATATTACAGAAAATAACTCAATGAGTTTCATCAGAGAACTTCTGGGATTCTGATAAGGAAAGGAACATTATTATCTGGAGGTTGGATATTGCGCCTAGACAGAGGGAACAGGAAGGAAAGGAGAAAAAAAGGTCATGGAGGAAACATGGCATGCATTGCCTGGGGAATCATATTTGCAACTGCTTCAAATCTATGTGGGAATGTTTTAAAAGACTTTTTCAATATTTATTTATTAATGTTTGTTGTCCTTGTTCTTTTACTGTTGTAGTTATTATTGTTGTTGTTACTGATGTTGTTGTTGGATAGGATAGAGATGAATGGAGAGAGGAGGGGAAGACAGAGAGGGGGAGAGGTAGACACCTGCAGACCTGCTTCACGGGCTGTAAAGTGACTCCACTGCAGGTGGGGAGCCAGGGGCTCAAACCAGGATATTTTCACAGGTCCTTGAGCTTTGTGCCACATGCGCTTAACTGCCTGACTCCCTATGTGGGGAATTTACAAGGCTTTCTCAGAACCTCTCAGGATCTGAGAGGCTTAAGACAGGTATTCAAGACTGATACTTAGAGCTGTGGAAGCCACAGGCATTTGAGTGAACCTTGGAGCTACCTGAGGAAACTGAGTACTGAGTACTGTACTCTTGTGGCATGAGGGAGGTCAACCAAACTCTAGAGTGTTTTGTATGCCATAGAGATATTGGCAAATTGGGTCAGAGCAAACCACCCTACAGGTAGAAAAGTGGCTGCAACCTCACAGCAGATTTTCCATTTCCAAGAATCAGTCTGGAAAGAGAAGGGGGTCTAGGACCCTTCTCACTGCTCCCTGAGCACTCGATCAAGAATCTGTCTCTGTGTAAGGGGCATCAGAACAGCAATACTCTCCCTCACCTCACCTGTCCTATAAAACAGAATTGCATGCCACCTGCTAGCCAATAACTAAAACTATACGGAATAGGTAAAGCTAGGAAAATGATCCCTCTGCAACCAAATTGACAAATTGAAGCTCTCAATTTAGTATGTAAAATGAATGGAGAAATAAATCCAAGTTATCAAAGATTCACTTGACAGGAAAACAGAAAGCTTGAAAACAAAGTTACAGGGAGTGACCGGCACTTTGAATACATTCCAGTCTCAAATAGCAAGTTAAGAAAGAAGATCTAACTACAGAGAAAAGAAAACATCAGAAATAGAAGACATAGTGGCCAAACTTTTAGATTTCAAAGGAGTGAAAAAGTTTATTAAAAAATAGACAACTCTTCAAGAAATTGAACATTTCATTAGAGAAGTAAATATCAGAATTATAAAGGTCTCAGAAGGAGAGAAGAGAAGGAACAGAGAAGAAACTATATTCAATGAAATAAAAGTAGAAAACGGTACAGATCTGGGATATAGTCAGTATTTAAATGTTCAGGAAGCAGAGAGAACTCCAGAATGCCTAAACCCAAATAGACATATGCCAGCAGACATCATCATGTAATTATCAAATGTCAAGAACACATTAAATATTTACAAGGTAGTAGGGAAAAATAGTGTCTGATAAAGGCAGCGTAGTGAGACTCCCATAAGACTTTTCTGCAGGGACCCTGGAGGCCAGGAGAGAGAGCAATAGCAGATGCAGCGTGTTTAGAGGCAGCTGCCAGACATGCATAGTTGACCCAGGATGACTGTCCTTCAAATATGTAGGAACAATGATGCAGAATGAGACAACCGATTAAATTTTCCAGGCCTAGTTACTGAAAGGAGTGGCCACAGAGAAAGAAAAAAGGAACAGCTACTTCTCAACAAAGGGGCACACAGTAAAACAGACCAAGAAAAACACAGCATCAGAAAATGAGAAAATGAGGCGAATTTTAAAGTATGAAAAGTGAGAAAATGCCAGGCTAGCATCGCGGGTAGGATAGATGACCCAGGAACCAAGCTCCTGGTGGTAGTAATACAAATCTTTGTATGGGAGTCCCAGAGCAGGGCGTGAGTGTAGCGGGTTAAGCCATGTGGAGCCAACCACAATGGTCTGACCACCTCTAGGTCGGGACTCGGAAGAGAGAGAGAAACCAGAAACAGAAGTGGCTTTTATGATACCATAAGTGGGAGAGACTGGAAATAGTAGGGGCTTCCCTAGCAACCATTGCCAGGGATTCAGTTGGCGGGAATTAGCAATACCCTGCTGGGACTTAGGAGGGAGGCCTTTAGTCATTTATAAGACAAAGCAGAAGATTGGTATGTAGATAATAAACCAGCATGGAAATAGGGTGGTTTGTGAGCCCTGCCAAGCTTGACCACATCTGCACAATTCCCAACAAGAAAGAAAATGAACAGCTACTGTTCAAACAAGGAAAACATAGACAATGAGACAATAACAACTTAAAAAAACTCTTTGAGATGTATTTACATATATTTATACATCAATTGGCATATGTCTATACGTATAGAACATTTAAATGTCATTTTCACTCTGGTATTTAAAAAAAATAGTTCTTACAATATTTCCCTCATCCCTCTAATATAAAACATTGAGGTAATTTAATTTGATAATTGTGTACAAAGACTGTTGTTGCTATAGTTCCTATCTATTTCCCGAAAGATAACTGCAGAGCTGTTTTGCTCATATATGCAATAGAAAGAACTGAAGCACAAGAATCTTATAAAAAAATAATCTCACTAGAAAATCAGGTGAGCACATAGAAGAACATTCACAAAGGACCAACAGATACTGATTATCAGTGAATGATTCAAAATCACTGATTATCATTGAAATGCAAAATAGAAATAAAAATGATGAGATACCATACCACATCACATCTATGAGAATGCCATAGAGTATAAATGCAGTAACAACAGATATTGGAGAGGATGGAGGGCAGTGGGCATTTCTGCTCCGGCCAGAGTGTAAATTGGTCCAACGCCTATGGTAAACAGTCTAGAGATTTCTTGGAAAACTAAACATGGTTCTACCCTATGACTCAACAATTTCTCTCCAAGGAATCTACCCAAAGGTGACAAACAAACAAACAAAAAACCTATCAGAAAATATCTATATATACATTTTTTCATAGCAGTACAATTTGTAGTAGCCAAAACCTAGGGGCAACCCAGGTGTCCAACAACAGATGAGTGGCTGAGAAAGTTGTGGTCTATATATATACACAATGGAACACTACTCAGCTATTAAGAATGATGAATCTACCTTCTTCACCTCCTCATGAATGGATCTTGAAGGGATCATGGTAAGTGAGAAAAGCCAGCAAAGAGAATGATGAATAAGGGGTGGTCTCACTCATGGACAGAAGTTGAGAAATAAGAACAGAAAGGAAAAACCAAAGTAAAAGACTCTGGAAGGTTGGGGGACAGGTGGGCTTCAGGTCCTCCTGCATGATGATGGAGGTGGACCTAGACTGGGGGGTGAAAGTGTTTCTCAGAAAACAGAAATTCTACACATGTACCATCAACTGTATCTACTATAATCATGAATCCCCCAATAAATAAAATTATAATAGTATTTAGTTAAGTATTAATATTTGTCTTGAGAAAAACAAAACAATATACACTTTAAAATATGTTGTTAAACACAGCCACATTCATCTACTTTCTATGAAAGACAGAGCAAGAGAGGAGAGGGAGGGAGGGAGGGAGAGAGAGAGAGGGAGAGATAGAGGGAGAGAGAGAGAGAGAGACCTGAGAACACTGCTCAACTCAGGCATATGTTGGTTCAGTGATAAAATCTGAGACCCTCAGCCATGTACATCCTGTCTCTAGTACTGAGCTATCTCCCTAGCCCAAGACATAGCTATCTTATCTAATTTTTACCTGCCTTAGTATATTTAGTCTGCCCAGCTGAAGAAGACAGGAATAGAAGGCATATCACATAGCTTTGTTACTTTTTTGACATTTTCAGTGTTTCACAGGTCCTGTCTGATGAGAGAGAGAGAGAGAGAGAGAGAGAGACTGAGAGAGAGCAAGCCTATAGCACAGAGGTTTCCTCCATTGTGTTGGGGACCTGGTTTGAACCTGAGTCACATGCGCGAGAAGCTTATTCCAAAGGGTACAATACCTTCCTATAGCAAACCCAATTTCAAAACTCTGCACTTTTGACTTCCAGAAATAGCTCATACATATTCATGACCCGCTCATGCATATTCATGACCCTTAACGTCTTACAAATAAGTAAATAACAGGCCGTCTTATAGTAATTACTGAATTCCAATATTTATGGAAAACTGACCGCCATGAATACATAATTATTCTATTATATCCACTCGAAAAAACAGGAAAAGTCCTTATTCATCGCCAACAACATACAGATCTGGTTTTCTTCCTGGCCACACAGAAGTGAGCTGAAGCACTGGGTGAAGGGAGATGTGGGTAGAATTTCACTTTTAGAGAAACTGTATCTGTATTGAATTAATACGCCTAATTTGAATAGAAGTGTGCATAAATGTATAATTTACTTTATTAATAACAAAACTGGATTTGACTTTAAATGGAAGGATTTCATAAAGTACTTTGATAGAAATGGACACATTTATTATTCTCTGAAACTTCACTTTGAGAATCTGAGTATTTGTGACAATGCTTACTTATGCTTTATAAAAATAATTACACATTTGATTGTGTCATTTATTCTTGATGGAGCAATGGGGGCACTATGATTATAGCTTGAACAGTCGCTTGGCAAATTTAGCACCTTCATAATATAAATTATTTCTCTTAGGTTATTTTATCAAAATGAATCAGAGCAAAAGTAATTGAAATAGTCATTTTTACATATTACTTTGAAATTAAATTTGATGGGCATTTATCACAACAAAAACAGAACATGATTCACAAACTCCATTTTATCCTCTTTTGGAAAGACTTATCTAGTTATGTCTGTCACAAACCGAAGGAAAGCAGAATGGAACAATCTTCATAGTTTTTTTTTTTTTCCAGCAAATCAACAGCTAATTTCTGACACATACATTTTTCTGTGTGCCTATCACTGTTCTTTGGTATTTTAAAATCTTTATTCATTAATTTATCTGGAGAAAGACAGAAAAATTGAAAGTGGAATGGGAGATAAAAAGGGAAAAAGACACAGAGGGGCTGAAGGAGGGAGAAAGGGGGAAGGAGAGAGAGAAGGGGGACCTGCAGCACTACTGGAGACTTGTGTCACTTCTCCCTGCAGTTGGAGACCAGGGACTTGAACCCAGGGCCTTGTGCAATGTAATCGATGCACTTTTTTATTTTATAGACAGGATGACTGAGTCCCAGAAAGATTCAACGACACCCACAAACCCACAGTACACACAGTTCTTGCCTCAAATGTTTTAGAGTTTGAACATTAAATCATGATTCTGTGATACTTCTCAAACTCTTCCATAGAATTATCCACTGATAAATAGGTAAGAGGAGGCTCTAGGCTGACCAGCCTCTATGGAGAACAGGATAAGTCGTCTGGAAGTTATTACAACAGGTCTACAGCACAGCAGACATAGCAATAGATTAAACAAAGGGACCAAACAATGCCACCTTAGGAATCTATCTGTGGAACACAAAATACTAATCTTAGAAGGTATCTTCACACAGCTCTGTTCACTGCTGCACTGTTTAGAGTAGCCAAGTTGGAAAAGGAAGCCAATTACCCAAGCGCATATGAATAGGTAAAGGGAAACGTGCCTTTGGCTATGACATAAATTGAACTGGAAGGATCTTCTAAGTGAGTTAAGAGTTCCATTTTATTCCAATGATTCAGAAAGTGTGTGATTTCAAAATTTCACCATTAGACAGATGTTTGCTATAGATTCGTTTTTTCACACATACACTCGTTTTCTGTCACCGACTGGGTTTTCTACAATTTTCCCCCAGTTCTGACATAAATCACCCAGAATTGACATTCGTTCCCACAAAATAAATATCATGGTCCCCAGTAAAAGACTTTGAGAATATAGTCCTCAACAAGAAAGATTAGCTGGAGATAGAAGTCACAGAGACCCCAGGCCCCAGAATGGTTGTCTAGTAAAGTCGCAGGTTGGATATCAGTATGTCAACCTCTACTGCTGACCATGGCCACATTTACAGAACTTAAGGGATTATCATGCTCAGTACAATTTGATGGGAAGGCATGTGGTTGAACAGAAAAACAGGAGGAGCTACTGGAACAAACTTTGGATTGACGCCCACGCATAGGACTCGTATGTCAACAACCACAGGCAGACCAAAGGTTTCTATCTAAGTTTATTTTTTTTATTTAATTTATCTATTATTGTATAGAGATAGAAATTGAGAAGAGAGGGGGGATAGAGAGGGAGAGAGAAAGAGAGAGACACCTCCCTGCTTCACCACTCATGAAGCCTAACCCTAACCCTAACCCTAACCCTAACCCTAACCCTAACCCTAACCCTAACCCTAACCCTAACCAAGGGCTAGAACTCAGGTTCTTGCATATGATAATATGTGCACTCCACCAGGTGTGCTGCCACCTGGCCTCTCTAAATTTCTTCATGTAACATTGCTTGCTCAAATTCTTGCCCTCTTGGTTGAACTCAACCTCTCTCCTCTAGCATCCTGGAAGGTTCCAGTCCTGTCACCTGTGATCCATTTTCCTGGTAACATGAGCCCAGGTCCTAACTAGCTTTCTAACACAACAGTGGTACCTATCACAAATAATATGTGTGATCAGAAAACTATCTAAGACAATGTGTAAATTGTTTTATTCAGGTTTTTTTTTTTATCTCCACTCACTAAGTATATTTACAACATACAATAAGACAACTGAAATTTTTGGCACCCTTTAAACAGTATGTATTAAAACACTTTCTTCACTGTTGCCTTTAAGAATTGTATACATTTCTAGTCTTATGTTTCTGTAATGAGTAACTTGAATACATAGCTATATACTATTTTTCTGCTGAAATGAAACAAAATTCCCCAGTGTGAGTGTTCTGGGTCATTCCCATAGGATGGTGAATATGCATGCACTTACATTTATAAAGTAAATTATATGCTCAGAGATATAATAGCCCTTGCTTTTATGCAGTTGTTGTTTTCTCCAAGGAATTCAACACATTTCACATTGACTTAAAAAAATTAAAAGTATTCACTGCTGACTTACCATATTACTCAGGAATATTTCATTGCTTCAAAACATACCTCGTAAAGTCCTGTAATAAATATATTTCAAGAGATTTAAAGTCAGAAATAGGTGGATATAGACTGGATCAGGTGGAAGGAGGTAAATAGGTAATTTTATCCACAGAATTTTTCAAGAATGGGAGCTACTTTCTGCCCTCATCCAACTTTCTCTACTCTGATACCATTTTCTCAGATAACATTTTCATACAACTTAATTCTAGATATCAAACTCAAGCAAAACTACCACCATAGTCCTGGGCTCCTAGGAACATATGTAAAGTGGACTTCTGAGATTTATTCCACCATAAGATCTCTAATCTCACCTGCTCTGTTCCTGCGTTTTGGTTACTGTACTTTAACCATTTTGTCTTACTTTATGCCCTGACACCTTCCAGACACAACTTCCATCCTAACTTCTCTAAGAAGAAGACCTCACCTATGCATCATAGAAGCCTACCTCCCCAGATCCCTACCTGACTAGGGAAAGACAGAAACAGGTTGGGGGTGTAGATCCATCTGCCAATGCCCATGTCCAGTGAAGAAGCAATGACAGAAGCCAGAACAACTATCTTCTGCACCTCAAAAACAATCTCAATCTGTACTCCCAGTGGGGGAGACATGATAGGAAGAAGAGGATATGAGGACTCTGAATTCCAGCTCCATCAGCACCCACAGGGAAAGGAGGAAAAAGGGAGACATTTTTCAATGTAGTAATAGGTTATGTGTGACTTGGAGGGGAAGAGAGGGCTGGACCTGGATGAAAAAGGGGGAAGACTGGGAGTCTCATCTGAGATTCAGGGAAAACACCTGTTTCCAAGCTTGGAGTGTAACTGGAGTTCCCTGGCTATGAGGCTTTTCCTGAGGCTTGGGTTTCTTTGTTGATTGTAGTATAGCATTAAATTTCAGCTTGCAGTGTGGCTGTTGTGTTTTTTCATTTGTTTATTTTTTTCATATTTTTAGATAGTTAATATTAATGATGATATTTCCATTGTCATAATCAGTTCAAGTGGTCTGTGCATTGGTTTTGTGTCAATTTCACAAGTTCTGGGTGTAATAATTTTATATTTTCTTCTATATTTTGTCTATATTTACATCATCTATGAAATATTGAATTTATTTTTCTTGAATTTATTTTTCTTATAATCAATCCGAGCAGTTTTTATCTTCAATGCCAACTCTTCAGATAATCTTTATGGAGTTCAGTTTAAAAGTATCTCAAAATACTAAAAATTGATCTTCACCATGGGTGATCTAGCCATTCATGCAGAAAATGATGGAGCAAATCCATCCGTAGGTATTTATCTGAAGAACACTAAAACATGTACCTAAAATGATATCTTCACACCTATCTTGATTGTAAGCATTGTTTACAGTAACCAAAATTTGAAAATGACCCAATTCCTCAAACACATATGAATGGGTAAAAAAAAATCTATTCACAGAATGGAATGCTACTCACTTAGGAGAAAAGAGGAGATCTAGCGTTTTGCTACCAGAAAGATGGAGCTGGGAGGAATCGTGCTAAGTGAAGTAAGTCAGAAGGAGAAGAATATATACCAGATGGTTTCACTCATATGAACAATTTCAGAAATAAAACAAGGGGACAGATGGGGTGAGTCATAAATAAACCCTTAGTTTGTCGGCAGATACATGGTTACCAAAGTGGGACAGGTGTTTAAAAAGTAGAGAGGAGCCCGAAATTCTGTGGTGGAGGGAGATGGCACTTTGGTGGTTAGTAAAGTGTGCTATTGTGTATTTTAAGAAGATGGGAAATTGGACCCTTTTCTAAAATGATATTTCTTCAAGAAAATAAAATAATGAACAAATGACTCAATAAGACACAACAACTCTACATTACATTGCTTCCAGTTAGGGTGACAGAGATTTGTGACAACTTTCAATATTCAGGTAAAATCCTTGATACTGTTTCTCTCCTAAGTTCCACTGTAGCCATTGGTATAGAATATGGTGCTGGGGCTCGCGGGTAGCACACCTGGCTGAATGCTGAATGCATGCCTTACCATGTGCAAACATTGGGTCCCACCTGTTGGAGGGCAGTTTCATGAGCAGTGAAGCTTATTTCTCTTTCTTAGCCCTTCTCTAGCACCCTTCTTTTTCAAATTATCTCTGATAACATATAAAGGAAAAAATAAAAGTAATAACATTGGAGGAAAAAATGTCCAGCAGATGTCGTGGGCTTGTAGTGCAGGCACTAAGCCCAAGTGATACCTCTAGAGGTAATAACAAGAGCACAGTACTAAGTACTACTACTAACTCTATTACTTTCAAGGACTAAGGAGTGGCAGGTTAGCAACTGTTCCTGATTGATCGCACAGTACTTCAGTGCTAGGTGCTGGACCTCAGGATCCTGCTCCTTCAGAGAGAGGTCAGGAAGACCATGATACATGTGAATTCCTTGTCTGAAGACCATTGCCTTGTCCTTGCCTCTTTCTTTTCGATTAGTTAATTAGTGAATTAATATTGATATTGAGCCCCAGTCTGTTGTTTCTTTCATTTCAGTATTTTAAAAATTAAATTAATTTTCATGAGAAAGAGAGAAGAGAGGAGAGAGAAGAAGAAGAAGAAGAAGAAGAAGAAGAAGAAGAGGAGGAGGAGGAGGAGGAGGAGGAGGAGGAGGAGGAGGAGGAGGAGGAGGAAGAAGAAGAAGAAGAAGAAGAAGAAGAAGAAGAAGAAGAAGAAGAAGAAGAAGAAGAAGAAGAAGAAGAAGAAGAAATCAGAGCTCAGGATTGAACCTGGAAGTTTATAACCTCTGGAATAATTTTTTTAATGTAACCATTATGGTATCTACCCTGTCATAATTTCAGTCTCAAATTGAGACTTCTGAGCTACTGAACAAGGGACATTTGAGGAAATGAGCAGGTGTTTTATTGAATATTAAGTTAACTTACTTTGTGTGAAAGAAGTCATTCAGAATTAAATAATTCCATTATGAAAAAAGAAATGCAGACTGGCCTATCTTTAACAGAAATTAAAACAACCATAAGACTATAATAATTAAGACAAAATGTGCTCATATTGTTAATGACACCAAAAAGAATCCTTAATAATTAACCTGTTGATATTTTGAATCAGCTTTGTACCCCAGATAGCACATTATATTCCTGGTTAGAGGATTATGTATTCAAAAGACAGGATAGAAAATCTTTGTTTTGGGAGTCAGGAGGTAGAGCAGCAGGTGGTGCAAAGGGTTAAGCACAGGTGGTGCAAAGCATAAGGACTGGCTTAAGGATCCCTGTTTGAGCCACCAGGTCCCCACCCACAGGGGAGTCACTTCACAAGTGGGGAAGCAGGTCTGCAGGTGTCTGTCTTTCTTGCCCCCTCTGTCTTCCCCTCCTCCTCTCTCCATTTTTCTCTGTCCTATCCAACAACAACAGCATCAATAATTACAACAATAAAACAACAAGGGAAAAAAAGGGAATAAATACATAAATATTAAAAATAATAAAACAAATATTTGTTTAAATAAAAAAGGGGGATTATGTACAAATCTAGACACAGATGTTTGTAGAGATGATAGTTAAACCATGTCTGCAAACTTGGGAGAACTGTGGTGGTTTGAAATGGAGTGACTGAGGATTTGGAATCATGGTGGTGGGAACAGTGTGGCATTACACCCCTGTTGACATGTAATTTCATAAATCAATATTAATTGACTAACTAACTAATGCTCTCTGTATCTATCTCATTAAAATAATAGAATTATTTTAAAGACTATTGTACTTTTTTTTTACAAATCATGAAGAAAAATATCATTAAGATGATGTGTGTGTGTGTGTGTGTGTGTGTGTGTGTGTGTGTGTGTGTGTGTGCTGTTTTCAAGCACAGGCCAAGATTTTTGGACAGAGACAGAGGGATCAAGGGACAGACACCACAAAACAAAGACTCCCACCAGGGCAGCGCTAACCTCTGCCATGTACACAATAAAGCAGACACTCCATTCAAGGGATCATTCTTGCTGTCCCTCCAGCTAATAGTTTTTAAAAAATGATGAATAGAAACTCCAAAGAAGAGAAATAATGACAGGAAAGTTCTTTTTCAACTGCAACCAGGGATATGCAAATTAAACAAAAACAGTGTGCTCTAGCTTTCATGCTTAAAATGTTTGCTTAGGTTTGCAAGTCTACAGAGCACAAAAAGTAATTACCAAGATTGTTATGACGTTGTTATGATATTTTAACTTTATATTCACCAACTTTCCCCTCTCATATCAGAAAGAAATAGTATTACACTCTCTGGGCTGTGTCTGCTTTCCTGCATAGGAGACCTAGATTCATGGAGGAAGTGTGGCCATGTTTCCCTATGATAACAAAAACACCATACATCAACATTGCCTAAATAGTGAGTCGGGCTGTAGTGCAGCAGATGAAGCGCATGTGGCACAAAGCGCAGGGACCAGCATAAGGATCCTGGTTGGAGCCCCCAGCTCCCCACCTGCAGGGGAGTCACTTCACAGGCGGTGAAGCAGGTCTGCAGGTCTCTTTCTCTCTCCTGTCTCTGTCTTCTGCTCTTCTCTCCATTTCTCTCTGTCCTTTCCAAATAAGAGCAACATCAATAATAACTACAACAATAACACAACAAGGGCAACAAAAGGGAATAAATAAATAAATAATTTTAAAAATCCCTAAATAAAGTGATACTGGAATTGAAAGAAAAAGGAGAATTATCCCATTCATGCTTCAGATAGTAAAAAAAAAAAAAACAAAACAGTGAACCTGTTAATGTGAAAAGCAACTGATTATTACTTGAAACATGTAAAGAGGTTCATAGTACAGAGCCCAGCTAATCCCTGAGTGAAGTCTTCTGTCACACCTCTCCATGCATCCATCCTTTCCCCACTCATGTCTGACTACTTACCCCCACAATCTAGCCCATCTTTCTTGACACTGAGACGGACACTTTATGTTCTTGAGAATCTCTATAGCACATACACCTTGAGACATTTAAAAGTCGATCAGATTTATGTGGAGAGAAATAGGCAGGGGAGAGGAAGGTAGAGAGGCAAAGAGAAAGACAGATACTGAAATACTGTCTCCTCACTGGTGAACCCCCCCCCACACACACACACACACAACAGGTGGGTACTGGCGGCCTGAGACTGGGTTCTTCTGCACTGTAACATGTGTTTTCTACCAGGTGTGTGACTGCCCAGCCCTGCAGACCATGAGACTTGGAAAGCAGACTATACATCAAAGGTACGGCCAGCAACTCTCAGTCAGTGTGAACCTTTATAGAAAGCATTTTCTGGGTGGTCGGGCAGTAGTGCAGCGGGCTAAGCCCACGTGGTGCAAGGCACAGGAATAGCATAAAGATCCCGGTTCAAGCCCATGGCTCCCCACCTGTGGGGGGGGGGGGGTCTATTTACAGGTAGTGAAGCAGGTCTGCAGGTGTCTGTCTTTCTTTCCCGCTCTCTGTCTTCCCCTCCTCTCTCCATTTCTCTCTGTCCTATCCAAGCAACAACAACAGTGATGACAACAACAACAATAATAATGACAACAGTAAGTGTAACAAGGGCAACAAAATGGGAAAAATGGCCTCCAGGAGCAGTAGATTGGTAGTTCAGGCACTGAGCCCCAGCTATAACACTGGCGGCAAAAAAAAATAATAATACTTTTCTACTGTTTTTGTTACCTCCCTGTATAACAGACACATCTGTGAAGTGCTTAGAGAAAGTACCACTGAATGTTTTCTGGGAAATGAAATTCTTCCGTGCAATTCACTGAATTCTTGACTATTTACATAAGAAACATTCTTATATTCTGGAGACAGTGGTGTACCTTCAGGAAAGCTGGTTTTATTCCGTGTATCAAAACCACTATCCAGGAGGGTGGTGGCAATGCAGACATGCATCAGGCAGACAAAAGAGAGCTTGCGTTTCTCCCAAAACACTCAGAAAAGATTTCCATCTGTCTTAACATGTGCTTGGCAAGAAGGCAAACAAAAAACAAAATGGAAAAATAAAGGGGGGGGGGGTTTGGAGGCCAGCAGCACTGGTGTACCCAGAGAGTAGTAACACTAGGACCATCCCAGAGACCCGGGTTTGAGCCCCCAGCTCCCCACCTGCAGCAGGAAGTGATGAAGCAAGTCCTCAGGTGTCTGTCTTTCTCTCTCCCTCTCTATCTCCCCCTCCCCTCTCAATTTTTCTCTGTCCTGTCCAATAAAAAGGAAAAAGTGGCTTCTGGGAGCTGTGGATTCCTAGTGCCAACACCAAGCCCCAGTGATTGCTCTGGAGCCAAAAAAAAAAAAAAAAGAAGGGTATGGGTTCTTTAATGAGTCCTAAATTTAGAATTCCAGGATAACAGAAGTTAAAGTACTTTCACTTGATATATATGTATATATGTATGTATGTATGTATGTATGTATGTGTATTATTTTTAATTTATCATTTATTTTCCTTTTTGTTGCCCTTGCTTTTATGGTTGTAGTTATTATCATTGTTGATGTTATCATTGTTAGATAGGACAGAGAGAAATGGAGAGAGGAGGGGAAGATAGAGAGGGGGAGAGAAAGACAGACACCTGCAGACCTGCTTCACCGCCTGTAAAGCGACTCCCCTGCAGGTGGGGAGCCAGTGGCTCGAACTGGTACCCTTATGTGAGTCCTTGTGATTTGCACCATGTGCGCTTAACCCGTCTGACTCCCACATATATAATGTTTTTAGTAAAAAGCAAATATTCTTATGATCTGAAAAAGAAACCAGAATTCTTATACTTTGAATATCTTTATCACTGTTACTCTTAAAAACAGACCTTCAGGTTTTAAAAATTCAGCATCATTAACTTCTGCTTGCCTGGGAAAATATTTCAGTTAATTATTTATCATTTAATTTTGGATATAATGGCTTTATGATGTGTCAATGTTAGTAAATTATAGCTCAAATAGCTTGATCTTTCCCTTGGTGATAGTTTCTGCTTCTTTCATACTTAGAAAGTGTTATGCATTGAAGTCCTCAGATCACAGTCAATATCTAATTTGTTGTGTTCTTATTGTAACTTTAACTTAATTTTCACCCTAAATTGACCTTTCACTTATCTAAGATTTTAAAGGTCTGTGTTTTCCTCTTGAATTTGTTTTGCTACATTACATGAAATGGTGATTCCAATTATTAGTGCCACCTAAATATAATAAATATTTTCATCTCTTTTATTATTTAATATTTATATTGCAAATCCATCTGATAGCTCCTTTATCCTCTCTGTATCTCATTCACTGGGCAGACCCATTCATTTCCATGTGTGACATCCATGTCTAATTATCAGTATGTTCTGGCCTAAACCACTCTTAATATATGGTAGCTTTAGTGTATGTTCACGTATTCACAACACTTCAAATAGTTAGAGTCTACTTTAAAATATTTTATTTGTGTTTCTAGTGCCTCACACATGTGTGATTTTATAGCTCCAGGGCAAACCTCATTCATAGACTGAAGGGCAGAGAGCTCATCTGACACAAGAGAGAGAGAGAGGTTCTCCTACGTGGTGCTAGACTCAGGAGCCCAGGCCTCACTCACAGCAAGGGAAGCATCCTTGCAGGTAGGGTAACTCAAGTGCATTGAAACTGCATTTTAAAAGCTACATAACAGTGACTAGGTCATCTCTTTCTATGGTAGAGCAACATATTAATAATCAAATTATTGAATATTTCAGTGACATCTTTTGAAGAATATGGGCATTTTGGATTAACGTGAACTTTTTGTTTATTCGTTTTTACAATTCTTTCCTCAACGATGTCAACTCTTTACAATCACTAAAGACCATAGCTATGTTTTTTTTTTAACTCTTTCCTCTGGCAATTTTTAAAATCATCATTAAGTCATTAGAAAATAACAGAGACCTGGAGCAATTATTCAACAGTCAAAGAACCACTAAATTGAACTTTATGCTCTCTAATGGGGAAAACAATTTAACTTTTAAGTTATGGACTCAAAGTATCCCATCTAAAGTATGGAAGATAAACTCTGAAAGGTAAATTCAAAAAAAGGCCTTTGGAATCTCTGGAAAGTCTAGTAGAGGCTTGTCATTCCTGCTCAAAATATTCCTAGAAGCACAGACATTCCACTCTCCTCGAATGTTCTTTTTATTATTTTTTTTATTGAGAGGGGGTTAATGCTTTACAGTGCAGTAGTTGACCTATGCATACAATTTCATTATGCAGTAGGTTTCCAGAGTGTCCTCTCTCTCTCTCTCTCTCTCTCTCTCTCTCTCTCTCTCTCTCCCTCTCTCTCCTCTCTTCCTTTGCTTTGGTACAATACACCATGTTCAGGCTCCTCTAATGTTCTAATATGGCAGGCTACAGGTGTTAGGGGAGGTGACATACAACCAAAAGCCTTTTAAATGTCACCAGACCCCAGTTAATGAAAACGAGTCAGAGCTGAGCTCCTGCAATGAGAGAGAACCCTGTGGCAGCAGAGGTAAGCTAGGGAAGGAGCTGGAGAGGAGAAGCATGGCAGGGAGTAAACAATGAATGCAGCAAGGACCCACAGAGATGGCATCCTGTCCCCAGAGTCAGAGGCCGGTTCATCCTGGTCAGGGAGAATTAGAACAGGGAGAACCTTTTCATGCAGATGTTTTACTCTAGCAAGGAGTTCTTCATTTAAATAGAATGCTGTTTGCTTTGTGAAAAACTGAAGTGAAACATTTGTAAAGGTTTCTTTGTACTGTTTCTAATCTATAATTTAACAGATTTGTTCCACCAGAAGAGACACTTGTTGAATGTCATGGAAAGGCTTTTGAAAAGTATAATATCACCAAGCTCACCTCTGGAGAGTTGAACAAGACTGAAAGCTGAGAGAGTCCACCCATCCCAAACTGGCCAGGTTTCAAACAGATGCAGACGCAAGGTTCTCTTCCTGCAGACTATTTTTTTTTTTCTGTCCTTAGGACATAAGCTGGTATTCTTCCTCATGTTCTGTTCATGTCAGGGGCATTAATCCCATGGTTCTAAGTACCCATTTGCTGAGAATCATTGCCTGTGGTTCACCCTCCTGCTCACTTACAGTCCTGACCCTTCTGACAATAAGATGAATAAGAGAGGTAACAACATATGATGCCTATTTTCATAGAAGGCTCCATCTCCTCTGGGGAGTTTAAATAATCTCCTAGATGTTATGTATTACCTCCTATAATTCATGTTTGTGTGTATCTGGGGGAAGGAGGGAGGGAGAAAGAGAGAGGCACAGAGAGAGAGAGAGAGAGCATACCTCCTTAACTTTGTTGTTTAGACTTGTTTGGGGGCTGCTCTTTTGACAAGCTTTCAAAATCCCCCTATGATGAACATCAAATTAAGTACCCTTATGAATATGCATGAGCATAAACTCCTACCCTCATTTTGGTGGCTACTCACTGTGCTGGGTGGCCCTGGAAGCTATTCCAAATGGTTTTGATTTTGCGTTTGAGATTCTTAATGGTGGTAATTATCTCTTGCAGCCATGCAGCACCAAATATGATGTGTGTTAGAGATACTTTAAAAAATAATAATAAAAACGACTGAAGATGCTAATCCCCACATTTGAGTTCCTACAGGGCAATTAGCCCCTAGTAATGATGTTTATATTTATATGCAAATGTTTCAGGAAAAAATGAATCTTAACAGAGACTTCATATCAATACTATCAAGGGATGGGAACATTCCATCTGTCTAGAAAATGCTGCCATCAGCTCTAAGTGTAACCTAATTCTGTAATGGAAACTACTTTATCTTAACTAATTCATTCTTCATTGCGTGTTAGTCCCCCTTCCTTCTGTTCTGTTATTAAGACTCTTAACTAATGTGCAGAGTGGGCGACCCTCGGACTCCACAGAGGTGCTTCCACACTCTCCTCTGGGAAGATGTGTTCTCTGAGCTATCCCCCCACCTCTCTTCTCCATCCTTCCTATTGGGGATAATGAATGAGCCACCGAGGCAGGCTTCTCAGCGCACGTCCTCACAAGCATGCCCTGTTCTTAGGGGTTGGTACAGCACCCAGAAAGATATAGAAAGAAGAAGTAAAATTCAGCTTTCCTGCCTTAACATGCCCGGGATTCTGACCTGTCAGGGAAATGCCAACAAAGACTTTCCAGCAAAGAGGTTAGGCTCAGTCTTACGTCTTTCTGAGTACAAGGTTCTTCCTATTCCAGGGCACATTCTCCCTTTCTCCATCCCCTTTTACCTCCTCCCTCCCTCCATCTCTCTCTTCTATCCTTCCTTTCTTCCCTCTGCCATTCCGTCCCTCTTTTTTCTCCTCCAGGGTTACTGCAGGGGCTTGGTGCCTGCACTAGGAATCCACTGCTCTTGGAAGCTATTTTTTTTCCTTTTGTTGCCCTTGTTGTTTATTGTTGTTATTATTGTTTTTGTTGTTATTGTTGTTGTTGTTGGATAGGACAGAGAGAAATCGAAAGAGGAGGGGAAGACAGAGAGAGCGAGAGAAATACAGACACCTGCAGACCTGCTTCACCACTTGTGAGGTGACCCTCCTGCAGGTGTGGTGCTGGAGGCTCGAACCAGGGTCCTTAAACCTGTCCTTATGCTTTGTGCCACGTGAGCTTAACCCACTGTGCTAATGCACAGCCCCTTCCTCCCCCTCTTTATTTCTTTCTTCCCTTCCTTTTCCTTTCTTTCTCCCCTCCTTCTTTCCTTCCTTCCTTCCTTCCTTCCTTTCTCCCTTCCTTTTCTTGCCACCACTCCAGGTTGATGCTTTCAGAAAGGAGAAGAGAGAGAAATAGAGAGATAGGGAGAGGGAGAGGGAAAGGGGAAAAAGAGAGGGGAAAGGAGACGGAGAGGGGAAGGGAGAGGGAGAGAGAGACCACAGCATTGAAGCTTCCCCTGGCACAGTGGCACTTCCATGTGTCACATCAGGGGCTTGATCCTGGGGTAGATATGTAAAAAATCTGGCCTCATTGAAGGTGAACTGTATTGTCAACCCCAAGACAGAGATAGATGATGAAGATGACGATGATGATGAAGACAATGATGACAATGATGAAGAAGATGACTACAATGATGATGATGACTACAATGATGACAATGATTATGATGACGATGAAGACAATGATGACGATGATGATAAAGATGACAATGATGATGATGATGATGATGATGATGACAATGATGACGATGATGAAGATGATGATAATGATGATGATGAAGACCATGATGACAATGATGATGATGATGAAGATGATGATGACAATGAAGATGATGATGACAATGGTGATGATGATGACGATGATGATGAAGACAATGATGACAATGATGAAGAAGATGACTACAATGATGATGATGACTACAATGATGACAATGATTATGGTGACGATGAAGACAATGATGATGATGATGATGAGGATGATGATGACAATGATGATGATGAAGATGATGATAATGATGATGATGAAGACCATGATGACAATGATGATGATGATGAAGATGATGATGACAATGAAGATGATGATGACAATGATGATGAAGATGAAGACGATGATGATGATGATGAAGATGATGATGACAGTGATGATGATGATAATGAAGACAATGATGATGATGATAATGAAGACCATGATGACAATGATGATGATGACGACGATGATGATGAGGAGGAAGATGAAACTTACTCTGGCATTCTACCTAGATCTGTGTGTCAGTGTGAGTCCACTATTCGTGCCACACAGTATTTTTATGCTAAGGCAGAGAGATATGGAAAAGCAGAGAGGGATGGAGAGGGAGGTAAAAGGAAAGACAGTACAGCTCCTGTTCTGCATGGTCCTGCCCTGTGTTGCTGGGGTTGGGCTAGAACTCCCCACCAGGCTATCTCCCAACTCACAAGGTAGTTTCTAAATATTTTGGATCACCTGTTAAGCTGGTTAGTTTATCTGCAACCCTGAATTTCTACAAAGGGATTTTATTCATGTATTGATTTTAAAATGTGTAAGGTCTGTGTATGTAGTCCGGGGGATAGCCTGCCAGTCAGGCCCTGCCCCTGGCTGCTTCTGCTGGGTGCTTTCACCTCGGGGTTTCTGCTTCAGCTGCCCCTGCTTTGTCACTTGACATGCTGCTCACTTCTCTAATAAATGTTCTTTGGCAGAGAAATAAAGTGCACCTCCATTATTTCATTTAAGTATTATTATTTTCTGTATGTTTTAAAAGCCAGAAAAGTGCATTTGTTTCAGCTATCAGGAGCAGAGTCTCTCTAAACCCAGGATGCCATTATAAAAATTGGCAACTGGATATAGAACTAGAGCAATCTACCCGGTTCTGAGAAAGCACTTAAGGCTTCAAATTTTATTTCAGGGTAATCAAAGAAAGCAGCTGAGTGGGAACACTGGGCTGTATTCACACCAGCCCCCCTGCAAAGTTTTCTTCATGCACCCAGACATGTAAAAGCAGGGCTGGAAGTTGGTTTGCAGACTCTCCTTGTGTAAACTCAAATGCCTGAGAATCACATTCTACTTTTCCCAGCAAGACAGGCAACCACAGTATGTGTGGGTAGGCTTCCTCCCCTTTAACCTTGGAAGAAAGCCACCTCGGAATTTCCCAATAAACCCCCAAAGGCTACAAATAACAACATGTTTCAAGGCACATATGGTCACTGTCACTCACTGTCAAATGCAGAGTGAGGGTGTTAATCTAGAGAGACACCGGTGACACCCTCCCTCTCCCTAGGCTCCTTAGACTCTCCTGAGAATTATCTGTCACTAGGACAGGGTAATTTGATTTTAAATCCCATCACTGCTAGCCCTAATTTTTAAAATTAAATTGGGGAAAAATGACTTCGCCTTCTCCCATATAATATGACTAATATGGTAATATAAATCAAAATCAAGAGTGGCATATATCAGGGATAGCAGGTCTGAGGGGAGTGTTAAAGTATTTTTCCCTGAGACCTGTGTATCCCCTCATGAGAACCAGAGAGAAAAATAAGTTCAAGGGATACATCCTGAAGCTCAATTCAGAGTAGCCATGCTTTCTTTTTCTGTCTTTCTTTTTTAAAATATTTAGTTATTTCCTTTTGTTTCCCTTGTTGTTTTATTGTTGTCGTTATTATTATTGTTGTTATTGATATCATTGTTAGGACAGAGAGAAATGGAGAGAGGAGGGGAAGACAGAGAGGGGGAGAGAAAGACAGACACCTGCAGACCTGCTTCGCTGCTTGTGAAGTGACCCCCCTGCAGGTGGGAGCCGGGGGCTCGAACTGGCATCCTTGTGCTAGTCCTTGTGCTTTGTGCCATGTGCACTTAACTCACTGAGCTACCACCCAACTCCCTCCAGCTTTTCTAATATTGCAGAAAGCCAATGTTTTCTCAAAAAGGGAACAATGCAAAGAATAGTACTTACTCAACCCCATGCAAAATCCACCATCGGTACTATGCTTCATGCCCAAATACATCGGAAAATGTCCTAAAGACCCTTCCTCTTAGGTGTAGAGCTGTCATGTAAGCAAATTTACCAGTAACTCCAATGGATGCCTCCCAGTTTCCCAACAAAGGAGCTAACTGGCAAGGAACCTGACAGCGACCATGAGACCATGAGTGAAGTTGGCACCACTCCAGAAGCTGATCTAGGAAGCAGCTTTGCTTTCAGGATTCAAGTCTTCGGTCCTGAGCAAGAATCCAACAACTCACAAAACGCAGTGGAATCTCCACCCCACTCACCTCAGGAGGAACAGAGCCATAAATTCAAAGCAGAGTATGGTCATTCTCAGCCCCTTTCCAGATTCTGACTAGTGTGACAGTGAGGACTCAGTGTCAGTCTACGTGTTAGGGGGTTGGCTTAATGTAAAGAGAAGGGCAGGATTTTTTTTTCTCCTCAGTAAAATGATTTATTTATTTTTGGTTTTTTAATATTTATTTATTCCCACTTGTTGCCCTTGTGGGTTTTTTTTTTTATCATTGTAGTTACTATTGTTGTTATTAATGCTGTCATTGTTGGAAAGGACAGAGAGAAATGGAGAGAGGAAGGGAAGACAGAGATGGGGAGAGAAAGACAGACACCTGCAGCTTCACCTCCTGTGAAGTGACTTCCCTGCAAATGTGGAGCAGGGGGCTCGAACTGAGATCTTTATACCGATTCTTGTGCTTTAACCTGCTATGCTATCACCCGACTCCCTTAATTTTAATTTTTATTTACAAAATGGAAATATTGACAAAACCATAGGATAAGAGAGGTACAATTCCACACAATTTCCACGACCAGAACTCCATATCCCATCCCCTCCCCTGATAGCTTTCCCATTCTCTATCCCTCTGGGAGTATGGACCCAAGGTCATTGTGGGATGCAGAAGGTGGAAGGTCTGGCTTCTGTAACTGCTTCCCCACTGAACATGGGTGTTGACAGGTGGATCCATACTCCCAGCCTGTCTCTCTCTTTCCCTAGTGGGGCAGAGCTCTGGGGAAACAGAGCTCCAGGACCCACTGGTGGTGTCATCTGGAAGGGTAGAATTTTTGAACCTGTGGTGGAGAGCTCAGAGGCCCCTCTCTTCTAGCTTTCTCATAGAGCAGAGGCTACCTTGACTTTCTCCAGTGGCCTATGCTCTGCACTGTGACACTGGCTTTCTCTGTAGGGAGCTCTGTGCCTCCCACAGTCATGTATCCCTCCCAAGCCCCAAGTCCAGTTTCTTCTTGCCTTTTGCTCTGAGGATGAATGGACCTGCTATATGGCCCACTGCTTGTTAAACAGCACCAGGCACCACTGTGTCTCAAACACAAAGTCTCCTCCCCCTTAACTGAAACCCAGGATGACAATGGTTCAGAGAATTTAGGGGCATGCACTTGGAAATTCCTGACTACTTGAATATCGGAAACATTAATCTATTTAGAAAGTAATAATATTCCCTCTTTTCAAAAACCAGTTACAATTCCTACCTGGTGATCCAGGTCTAAGAATGATCTTGGGCAAAGTTTATAATAGTAAACAGCAAAAGTGCTATTACACAGGCAGGCAGCATATGCACCACATCTGCACACGTCTGCATACTGTACACACATCTGCACTCTTCCGCATACTGCACACATGGCCTCACAAAGGGAAACAAGGCCCACCGCTGACTCATTCAGGGTATTTGAGTGCAATGTTTACATGGACTTCATTCCTGATTATCAGGAACAACGACCCAAACTGCCCCTGTGGCTACAGACAGACTATGACCCACATAGTCAACAACTGCCACCTCTCCAGATTCAAAGGAGGTCTCGTAACTTTACATCAGGCTCAACCTGATGCTGTTGACTGGCTACGGAAGAAGGGCAAACACTAGAAGAAGAAGGAACAATGCAACAATATTAATTTAAACTATATCGTTCAAACTTCAGATGCTTAAGAAAGGCACTTACCTTGCAGAAGGCTCCGCCGTCCCTCTGTTCCAGGTGAGATTAGGGAGGGCACAGCAGATGCCTCAGGAGCACAGTGGCACCAAGTTCCCACCTGTGGTAAAATTTAAAATAAGTTTTTTCATATAATTTGCAATTGGCTTCTTTAAAATGTTCACTGTACATACACAAAGGATTTGGCCTGCTAACTCACCCACTATGAGCTGTTGTTTGTTCTGTTTTAGTCAACTGTCACATATGACCCCCCCCCTCCCAGATGATTCAAGTATAAGCTAAAAATGCATAAAGATAGACTCTGAAATGCCTTTATCAGACATGCCAGGTCTTGCTTCCAGGAACAAACTCCTCCAAGATTTCACCTTCACCCTGAACGTTGCTGTGACAAGCCAGCCAAGGTCCACTGAATCCAATTAGAACTGTTTTCTGTGAACAGAATTGTGATTCCTGACAATAGGAGGGCAATGCACTACAGGCTGTTTTAACTCCGGGAAGGCAGTGGGAGGTATGGGCACCTTAGTCTATAGCTTAAGAACATGTCACCGAGACAAGACAGGCATGGGGTATCTGTCAGGCTCCATGGGCACCAAAGCTTGGTCTTCCCTGCGATTCTATTGGCTGTGCATATTCTGTTTCATAGGTACAGTGCAACATTCAGGGCTTAAAAAAATTCAGTCATGGAACCAGCCATTTAGTATTGTGTCTCAACTGAAGTGGAGGCCACAGTGTGTGACTCTCATGCCAAAGGACTCAAAACGGATGAGCCTACTGGGGACTTAGAATGGACCAGATTTTACACTAAAAAAAAACCCATTGTGAGCTGGGCAGTTAAACAGCAGGTTAAGCGCAGGTAGTGCAAAGCACAAGGACCAGCATAAGGATCCCGGTTCGAGCCCTTGGCTCCCCACCTGCAGGGGAGTCACTTCACAGGCAGTGAAACAGGTCTGCAGGTGTCTGTCTTTCTCTCCCCCTCTGTCTTCCCCTCCTCTCTCCATTTTTCTCTGTCCTATCCAACAAGGACAATATCATTAACAACATCAATAAAACAAGGGTAACAAAAAGGAATAAATAAATATAAAAAATTTAAAAAGAAACCCATCTTTGTTAATTTTCTATTTGCAAAATTACTATAGTAAATTTTTTGTTAGCTCAGTTCTAAGTAATAGTAATCTAGAAACTCTATTGATTATTTATTATTGGGTAACAAACATATTGAAGTTAAAACTGGGGAAAAGGAAGACAGAAGGTCAAACAGGGACTAGGGGTGACATATTACACCAAAGCAGAGGACTTGGGGAAAGGAGGGATAGGGACAGGATGAAAGGACATTGGGGTCCTGGCATGTCTCCTTAACAGCAATCAAGGGAACCACTGTGTGCCTTTACATTACAGACTTTAAATTACTCCACCCTCAATAAAACGTAAAGGTAAAAAATAAAATACAGGATATATTATCAAACAAAAGCAAAGACTCAAATCTTAGTATAGATCAAAATGCCCTAGAGGAATGTGTCTATGCACAGACATTTCTATACTTCTCCTGTTGAGCCCCATCCTTCACTGCATTTTCCAGTTTCTCTGCAAAGCATTTCCTCCTGCACATGGGGACTAGGGACTTGAACTTGGGCCCTTGCACATGGTAACATGTCATCCTACCAGGTGTTCCACCAATCAGTCCCCTGTTCTGGGGGTTCTAACTCAGAGTGTGATCTGTGGAGCAGAAACGTACAGCAAAGGCAAACTCTACTACAAGCAAAGTAGCAATGGTCAGCCGTCTCTCTGAGAAGCTGCTTTCTTAACATTCCCAGAACAGGTGAGTATCACCTCATAATGCATCTCACACAAAACCCTGAGTTGCTGTAGTTGGGGAATATGTAGGAATGACATGGGAAATTCCAAGCCTGGATTCTCAGCTCCTGGGGAAAGGGGCGGGGGCTTCCTCTGGCTGCCAAGGCATCCAAGTCTGAGTTACAGAAACAGAGGCAGGTGCATGTCTTTGGTAAAAAGCAAGGAGGCACAGCGTGAACTTTCAAAGATCAGAGGCTAAATATACTGCCTCACCACCTTCTTCCTTTCCATATACATCTGGAGATAAAATGGTATCAGGTGAATACTGGGTACCCCCAAAGCTTAACGGTTCTTGAGCTGTAAGTCCTGTTTAGGGCAGTTTGACAGGTGAGGTCTCATATGTTCATGTCATCATCACACATTGTCTCCTACTGACTCTCTCTCCTGTCCCACCCCACCGTACTGCAGAGCCCTCAAACTTGCTAGCAGAATTTAAAACTGCCATTCAGGATTCTTTGAAGTGTGTTAATCTGAGATGAGTCCTGAGTTTATCTAAATTTCTGCCATTTGACAAAGAATATGCCTACCATCTGAACGTATGATCAACATGATTAAACTGATCTGCTATGGATCGTTCTCTTGGCTACTGCTATGACATGAGAAAGAGTAAGAAAGACAAGAGGAGGAAGGGAAGAAAGGAAACATGGATGGAATAAATGGAAGCAAGGAGGAAGGAAAGGAAAAGAAGACAGAGACAGAAAATTATTCTCTATTTTTGAAAGTCTGATGTCCACCCAAATACAAACAGGCAAGTTCAATGTGTAAAGTCCTTCCTCTTAGAGACTATTGATAGATATCTGTTCCCTTCCGGTGACTATTCTCTCAGCTAATATTTGGTAAATAAAATCCATGGGCCATCTGTGCTGGGTTTTGTTTTTCCTTGTTGAAGGAGGTTGGATAAAGCAGCCGTATAATTAGAACACTCTTTCACCTGCCCTCACATGCTGGACAGGCAGCTCCGGTGTCAAAAAAACTCATCAACATGCAGAAGGAAAGCAGAGGCACAGGACAGAGAAGGAGAGAGAAAGATAGATACCTGCAGGCCTGATTCATTATTCCTGAAGCATCCCCTCCCCTCTGAGGTGCCCTCATGCTCTTTTCTACCTCTCAAAATTAAGTGGCTTTCTATAATCCCCTAGAACTTCGTACCTCACACCTCTTCAAAGCCAGAGGCCCACACATGGCAACGTTAGAGGGAGGATTAGGAAAGACCCTCGTTGGAACGGTGGAGGATTCATCTTCTGTGTAAACCACGGGGTTTCCTGTGCAGACAGGAATGAGCCAACACCAAGCCAGACAGCTGCCGTGGTGGGGAAGCGTCTTCGTGTGCAGGTGCGGAAACAGCTTGTGATATTAACAAGACTAGATCCTCTGTGTGGCTTTCTATAGCCTTTATTTAAAACACAGAAAAAATGCTTTCAAAGACTTATTTATAACTGTATCAAGCACAGATTGCACCATCATTATGCAGAGACCAGCACATGTGTTATTCATACTGATATTAAGAATTTTTCTTTTTTGAAATTGACAAAATGGAAAAAAAATATTTCCTGAGGATGATTTCAGATAGGAGCTATAAAAACCATATCAGGGAAGCTAAGTTGGAAGGAAATAGCTTTTGGGAAATTTAAAAAGTCATAAAAACAAACAAACAAAAACTGTCTATAAACAGAGAAACTGAAGCAAATGACACTATTTTTTTTTAAAAAAACAAAGGTTTCCTGGATAACCCAGCTGTCAAAAGCTGTCAAAATTATGATGTTTATTCTATCAGATACACATCATAATTCAATTAGATTTGCACAATCCTATTCACTAGGGAATTATACTTTATCTTTTTAGCATTTCTATTTGTCTTAGCCACTTAATATTGAAAATTTAGGTTTTTTTTTAAAGTTTTAATTCATATTCTACTGTGTTTTACAACTGAGTTAAATGTCATGATCAGGATAAATTACCCACCCCCCAAAATGTGTTGTTAACCCTAAGGAATATATACCTATTCGTCATGACAAAAACAGCCACTAAGTGCCCATGAAAATATAGAATATGACTATGGTCATATAATCAGAGATATGATGTAGAACACGTAATAAAAGGGAGTAATAAGTGATTGCAGACTAAGCACTGAACAAGTGTGCACACAGTTCTCAGAAGTCCACGTGTCTGCACTCAGTTCATTGATCTGTAAAATGCGAATCAATACATTACCTCCCTCTAACTCTTTTGCTTAGAGTGGGGAGGGGATATGTTCACATCAGATCACTTAAAATGAAGATGCACATAGCAAGCACGCAGGGGAGAGCCATTACTCTAGAGTAATTCCTAGGAGACGGGTCTATTTGTGGATGGATTTGACTAAACAGATGCACAGGAAACATGACTGTTTAAGAGAACTGGATGGACTAGGTTTCATAGGGAAGGTCATCTTGGATCTGGAGAAAGCATTCAGTTTGAAAATGGGAATAAGTGAAAGGTTTACTTCAGAAAGTGGGGGAGTCATAGCAGTTACATTTGAAAGACAGGAATAGAATTTCAGAAAGTTTCTTGGCTATTCCTGTAAACAGACAGTGAAATCAGGCCTTGATATTGGCATACCTGCTTGATTGTCCATGTGAGTGTGCTACGAACCCAATTCCTTGCTGCAGGAGGAAAGCTTCACAAGTGGGAAAAAAAGTGCTGCAGGTATCTCTCTATCTCCCCCTTCCTCTCAATTTCTGGCTATCCCTATTCAATAAATAAATAAAGGCTAAAAAAAATAAAATAAAATATGATAGTGAAACAAAATAGGCAAGAGCTGAGTAGAGAGCACAATTCAATGCTAGCTATCCTAGCATTTTTCCTGTCTTTGTATTTTGTAATAAATGAGTAATTCATGCTGATTTTAACATTTAATTTGGCACTAGATTTGCACTCACTCTAAGTGATCCTCCTCTCTATTCCACTGTAAAGCTACAGAATTCCATCTTGTATCTGCCACAACTTGATTTTTTTTTTAATGTTAAGCCAGTGTGATTTTAAATTGAGTTGTTCAAAACCTCTCAGATACCTACCATAGCGTGAATATTCCATCTTCCTCAGGTTTAAATTTACAGAAAACTCTTGGTCTGCTCTTAAGTATTGGTAATCAATTTTGTAAATATTTATGTATTGGATAGAGACAGATACATCAAGAGGAAAAGTGGAGCTGGAGAGGGAGAGAGAGAAAGAAAGTCACTTGCAACCCTGATTCTCTGCTCATGAAGCTCCCCCTGTAGGTGGGACCTGGCACCTTTTGTAATGTGTTTGCTCTAAGAAGTGCACCATTGCCCGACCCCGTGACAGGTTCTTGGCAAACCATTCATCACTTATGCTCTTTGGGTTTCAGATGTCTAGATTTTTAGAAAAATCAAAAATAATGCATCCTGTCTCTGCCAAAGAGAATGGTTAAGACAACAGCTAATACAGAGACAGGGTGGTGGTCTACCCTGTGCAAGGGTACCTGCAGGGGAGTCAGGGGCTCAAACTGGGATCCTTACGCTGGTCCCTGCGCTTTGCGCCACATGCGCTTAACCCACTGCGCCACCGCCCAACCCCCACGTTGGGCGCCATTTGTTGTTAAAATTTTCGGATGGCTCCAGCTGGCCGGGCTAGCTTCACGGTGGGTAACAGAGACCCGGAGACAACGGCTGGGCAGAAAAGCTGTATTTCTTTATTCAAGAACAACGATTCATAAACTAAGACAAACTAATCACCAAACAAAACTCTGCTGTCTCTTTGCGGTGGCACAAGCACTCTCTCAAACTCTCGAACTCTGAAAACTCTGAAACTCTTCAACTGTAGAACTCTCTTTTACTCTGTAACTCTGAAACTCTGGCACTCAGGAACCCTGGAACTCTGGTGGGGTTCCTAGGGGTGGGGCCAAGTGGGCCGCGAAAACTAACTAGACTGATCCAATTCTCTTGGCGGGGGAGGGCTAGAACAAACCAATGTAAAACATACGACAGGTACCCAGTTCTGACCCTGCCCCTACCTGCAGGGAGGAAGCTCCATGAGTGGTGAAGCAGGTCTGCAGGTGTCTCTCTTTCTCTCCCCCCTCCTCTCAATGTCTCTCTGACCTAGTCAATAAAAATTGAAAGGGAAAAATAATACATAAAATTCAGGCAATTAGTATGATTTTTTTTTTCTGTTTTACCGTATTGGGAAGTAATGGACTAAAGTGTACTTTTGAACACAAGAGTCAAATTTCGCATCTCCTCATGATACGTCTCTGCAAGACACCTTCACCGTCAAATCAGAAGTCATCTCTTTTAACTCATCTTGGATATCGCTTGAAGACATCTTGTTAAGTAGGGCAAGTCAACATGAGAAAGATGAATACTGGATAATCTCTCACATTGATGGAATTTGTGACACACAGACACTAACGTGTAAACATCAGGTGGAGAGGAATCAGAGTGAACAGGCTCTGGAGTCTTGTTAGAATGATGGCAAAGGGCCTTGCTGGTGAAGACAGTTTCTTGCAGACTCCTATTATAGGGACATGGGAGGCTGCAGGGATGTGTTAACACTGGTATTAGACAATTTGCTCTCCAGTAAAGTTGTGTGTGAACAAAGAAAGGACAAATACAAAGTAAAACTTGGATTGGGTTTGGTGTATTTCACCAAATAGTATTTATTATATTCTTAGTTTCTTAATGTTGTTGTTCTAGAGGTTGTCAAAAGTAATGTATCCTTAAGTCTAAATTCATAAAAAATAACAGTCGAGGGAGTCCGGCGGTAGTGCAGCAGGTTAAGAACTGGTGGCATAAAGCAAAAGGACAGGCATAAGGAACCCGGTTCGAGCCCCTGGCTCTCCACCTGCAGGGAGGTTACTTCACAGGCTGTGAAGCAGGTCTGCAGGTGTCTGTCTTTCTCTCTCCCTCTGTCTTCCCCTCCTCTCTCCATTTCTCTCTGTCCTATCCAACAATGATGACATCAGTAACAACAGCAATAATAACTACAACAATAAAAAACAAGGGCAACAAAAGGAAAATAAATTTAAAAACATTAAAAAACCTAACAGTCTAGTAACTTTTAAACAGTCAACCAATTTCAGGCCTTTACTGAAAGGTCCATCATACCACTGGAAATAATGACTCATTAAGCTAGTCTTACAAATAAATGGAAAATAAGTGTTTCCAGGTTTTTATTTTGTAAATATTTGAACCAAATATTGTTTTTAAATTGTAACTTCATTTATATTTCATTAGTGACTTAATAATGATTAACAAGATTTTAAGATAACAGGGGTACAACTCCACACAGTTCCCACCACCAGAGTTTTATGTCCCATCCCCTCCATTGGAAGTTCCCCTGTTCTTTATCCCTCTGGGAGTCTGGAGAACCAACTATTCTTTAAAAAAAATTATTCCTTCATTTATTTATTGGATAAATACATCCAGAAATCAAGAGCAAAGGGGGAGACAGAAAGGGAGAGAGACAGAAAGACACCTTCGATAGTGTTTCACCACTCAAAGCTTTATCCCTGTAGGTGGAGACCAGGGGTTCGAACCCAGATTTTTGCACATTGTAACATGTGAGATCAGTCAGGTACACCACCTGGCCCTAAGAACCACATATTCTTAAGATATAAAATCTAAGTTTAAATACAGTGAGATTATGTTACATAAATTTAAAAACTGGACTGCAGAAATTGTCAAAATAATAATTGTATGCATTATTGACAAATAGTTTTTATTTGTGCATTATACAAATAGTAACATAATTAGATGGGATTACTAATACTTTATATTTTATGTTGTTACAAGGGTTGTTCTTTTGACTTAGTTAACTTGCTATCACAATAGATTACAAATATCCCATTCTAAATTGGAGCTATTTTAAATTGTAGATTCCATATGGAGCCATGTCACTTAGGTGAATTTATATTCTATGTTATCATAGACAGCCTGACTTACATTATGCAGACTGGGAAAACCTTAGCTAGAGAAGATTCTCTAATTTAAGCATCACATCTTGGGAAGAGGACGGCTTCCCTAAAGAATAGATGCGTTTTGACTTAGGCAACAACAGGACACTTTTCACAGTCAGCATCAGGGCTTCACATCTGATTACAACCAAAGCAAGGAGAAGGCAAAACAACCATTTTTTTCTCTTTATTGATCTGACACAAGGAAGGTTCATATAGGCAGCTGTGTTTTACCATGTATTTAAATAATGTTACATAAAATGCATAATGAAAACTAAGCTTAAATTAACAAAAAGCTCCCCACCTTCAAGAGGAAAGCTTCGAAAGCAGTGAAGCAAGTCCTGTGGGTGTCTCTATCTCTGCCTCTCTATTGTCTATTTGCCTCTTCCCCTCTCAATTACTCTTAGTCCTATCAAATAAAGGACAAAAAATGGTCACTTCAAGCAGTGGGTACTTTGTGTAAGCACCAAACCCCAGTGATAACACAAGTGTGTGCATGTGTGTGGGATAGTGCATTAGGTTAAGCACACATAGTAGAAAGTTTAAGGATCCTGGTTCGAATCCCAAGGCTCCCCACTTGGGGGGGGTTAAGGGGTCACTTCACAGGTGGTGAAGCAGGCCTGCGGGTATCTATCTTTCTCTCCCTCCCCCTCCCCGCTTTTAATTTCTCTCTGTCTTATCCAACAACAATGACAGCAATCACAACAACAACGATAACCACCACAACAATAAAACAACCAGGCCAACAAAAGGGAAAATAAATAAATAAATATTTAATTTTTTTTAAAAAAGGAAACATATGGCCTCCAGGAGCAGTGGATTCATAGTGCTAGCACAGAGCCCCAGCCATAACCCTGGAGACAAAAACAAACAAACAAACAGAAAACCAAACCACCTTCTGCACCCCATCCACAAGCATAAAGAATAGTGAACCTTCTAATGGAGGAGGTGGGGCAGCTAACTTTGGTGATGAGAATTAACTATACCACTCATCCTAAAATCGTGTTTTAAAAAAAATAAGTGACTAGAATATCAATTGCACTTATCTATTGTTATTTGTTTTGTATTTCTTTGTTTCTGTTGTCAGGTATTTGTTTTTTCTACCACTATGTGAACTCAGTTTTTTTTTTTTTTTCCTTTTAACATCAGATATATGATGTGGTGGTGTGGGGATCTGAACCCAGGTCCTTGCATATGTCAAAATGTCCACTCGACTGTGTAAGCTATTTACAAGACCCTGTAAAGTTTTGACTATTAACAAATTAATAAACTTCTTGAAAAGAAAGTTACTTTGTGTAGCAGTTGGCATAGGTATTCAAAGCATAACTTAATATCTTCTCCATAATCAGAACTTAAACATTATCAGTGACAGTTAATATTGGGCACCAACAGAGTTAGAGCAATAGGATACATATCAGAAAATCCCTATAGGTTTTCACAAATCACCTGGTAGTGCATACAATTTGGACAGAATAAGGAGGATGGCCACTTTCCTGCTGTATTGATCAAAGATAGGTCTCAATTGCCTTGAATTTCACCCAGGGAAAAAGATTTCACTAGACAGGTATGCACAAGGATAGAGAACTACCTTTTTAAAAATCTTTTTAACAGAACAAAATATTTACAAGTCAGCTGGATGATGATGAGCAGTGAATGTGGTGAAATTTACTCACACAGTAGAACATTACAGAGTGAGAGAAATAATTGTATCCTCAAGATGCACTGTTAAGTAAAAAGGAGGGAGTCCGGCGGTAGCACAATGGATTAAGCACTTTGATTAAAAACTCAAAGACCAGCATAAGGATCCCAGTTTGAGCCCCGGGCTCCCCACCTGCAGGGGAGTCTATTCACAGGGGGTGAAGCAGGTCTGCAGGTGTCTGTCTTTCTCTCCCCCTCTCTGTCTTCCTCTCCTCTCTCCAATTCTCTCTGTCCTATCTAACAACGACGACATCAACAACAACAAGAATAACTTCAACAACAATGAAAAACAACAAGGGCAACAAAAGATAAAATAAATATGAAAAAGAAAAATGAAAAAAAGGAAATTGCTTAAAATCATAACCAACAAAAGCTTATTTATTGAGACTTAAATATATGTGTCAGAATGAATTAATAGAAATCTTACAACAAATACAAGTTTGAACACTTTCTGGATAGCATGGCATAGAATTTCCGGACTACATACTTTGATTCATATACATGTGTGTGATTAGATAAATCCTCCTCAATAAGTTAAACCAAAGTATTTGTAATAGTCCAGAAATTCTGCATCATAAAAATGGCTAATTTCTGCTTATAAACTATTACTTTTGAATATTTTCTCTAGGAACTAGGAAGAAAGCATATCAGAAATATTTAATGTTTTTGTTTTGGGGTTTAGGCTGAAGAACACAAGGAAGGAGATGGAAAGTCAGGAGGCTGTTGTAATGTCTCTCTTGGAAAAAGGAGAAGGGAGAGTCAGTGATTCAACAATCACACACAGACTTTCCCTCATCCCACTGTAGTCTCCTTCCCCTTTTCAGCATAGCAGTAACCTAATATAAAATGTAAGAATTGCATTACACATCAGATTAATTCAGCACATGACAGGAAGGGTAGACAAGTGGCTGCTTTTAGAAATGAATAGAGTTCATGAAGTATTTAATAAGTATTGATTCTGATTTCACCCTGGGAGTAAGCTACTCCCTGCCACTAAGTTAAGCACTTCTGCACCAGCTGTGAGGTCAGTGGTTCAGCTATTACCCAATCAGGATCTACCGGCTCATCCTACTTTATGAAATCAAGAGAAGAGGGGCCTTCTCTCTAAGCTCCCTCACCAGCTATAGACCACCTTTGGGAGTTACACAGATCACACATTTGAGTACAGGGTTATGGGGCTGGCATCAAGACTGATTATGACAAAAAAATGATTTGGGGATGAATCTTTCAACTGAAGTACAAAGAAGGAAAATTATTGGCAAATGCTTTGAAACCTGGAGGGTTGGATGGACACTTAAATAGCTTCCTGAAACTTGATTCCCTCCATTTCTCCCATCTCTCTCTCCCTCCCTCTCTATCATTTTAAGTTTTGATTGCAATATCAGAGAAACTTGCTAGAGACTGGAAGCACTTCACAGAGAGACCTTAGCTTCAACATGACTTATTTTGCTCCATTTTTAAACAGTCATCTATGTCAGTGTCTTTGGAGCTCATTTTTCCATCTGGGCTTTCATGCTTGTTAGACTCACAAGCTAACTGAACAGAAAGTCAACATGTCCCAGAAGGAAATTAGCTAATGCATTATCTAAGTTGCCAGCTAACTATCCTCTCCCTTGCTACCTCATTCTAGCTGTCCAGATTGTCACACTGAAGAAAATCCTTGAAGATTTTTGTTTAAACTGAAAAGAGTAGAGATGCTCCAGGGGGATTTTTTTTTAAATCACCTTATACTACATGGAACATGGAATTACTATCTAGAAGCAGTTCTTGTATGGAAAGACTTGATAAAGTAATCACAGCAGATTTATTTAAAATTTTTTTAAAAAGTAGGGAGTCGGGCAGTAGCGCAGCAGGTTATGCACACATGGTACAAAGCATTAATGGGCCTGAATAAGGATCCTGACTCAAGCCCCCGGCTCCCCACTTGCAAGGGAGTCTTCACAGGTGGTGAAGCAGGTCTGCAGGTGTCTGTCTTTTTCTCCCCCTCTCTGTCTTCCCCTCCTCTCTCCATTTCTCTCTGTCCTATCCAAAAACAATGACATCAATAACTACAGCAATAAAACAAGGACAGCAAAAGGGAATAAATAAATAAAATAAATATTTGAAAAAATTGTCGGGCAAGGCCTTGCAGGCGAAAGGGCATTTCTTGCCTCTGGGGGCATCAAAAAATAGTAAAAAAACAACAGTAATATTAACAGGGGAGAGGATAGAAACAATGGCAGGATGAGTTGATTTCACTTTCATAACTTCTGCAGAGAGAGTTCTAACCCAGGATGGTTTTCCCAGTGCCTCAAAGTCACAGTGGCCATAGTTACAATCATCATCTCCAGGGCGTACATGATCAAGATGGGGAAAGGAAATAGCAGGACATTTTGAAAGATCTAGACAAAGGTCTGACATTTGCTCAACCCTTACCTACATTTTTTTGTGCCTGAAATGAAAACCAAACACAGAATATTAAGCCTACTTGTAAGTATACTATCAAACTTGTAGACTGCATATTCAAGAAGAGCATTAGGTTCTAAAATATCTTCATCCAATAATATGTTACCATTCCACATTATTTTTAATTTGATTTATGAATTCCAAATTCCTTGATAGCAGTACCCAGTCTGTCTTAGCAGTTAAAATAGAAAAAAATCTTAGGTGGAAAGGCAGCATTTTACTTGTGAAAGATAATGACTCAAATAAACATTTTTTTGAAATAGAAATGTTCTTTAAACATTTCTGGGGGGTCTGGGAGGTGACACAGTGGATAAAAGCATTGAACTCTCAAGCATGAGGTTCTGAGTTCAGTCCCCAGCAGCACATGTACCAGAATAATGCCTGGTTCTTTGTATCTCTCCTCCTATCTTTCTGATTAATAAATAAATAAACTATTAAAAATATTTTTCCTCCAGATTTATCTCGGGGGCTCCGTGCCTGCACTGCAAACCCACTGCTCCTGGAGGTCATTTTTCTCATTCTTGTTGCCCTTATTGTTGCCCTTGTTGTTGTTGTTACTGATGTTGTTGTTGGATAGGACAGAGAGAAATGGAGAGAGGAGGGGAAGACAGAGAGGGGGAGAGAAAGACAGACACCTGCAGACCTGTTTCACCGCCTGTGAAGCGACTCCCCTGCAGGTGAGGAGCTTAGGGCTTGAAGTGGGATCCTGATGCTGGTCCTTGTGATTTGTGCCACGTGCACATAGCCCGCTGCGCTACCACTAGGCACCCTTCTTTAAACATTTCTTTAAATGAGAGTGTATATATATACATTTTATTGTCATACTTCTAGTTAAAGGACCTCTACTCTCACTTAGTTACTGGCTGTCTTTTTTAACAAGTCTGTTGACATGTCTTATATATATTTCTTTTTGTTAATCATGTCATGATAAAATAGTCAGGCATATAATTCAGATTAAAGGACACAGTATAGCAAACAACAACATATTATCCTCAAATTTATATGCAGAGTTAAAATCATAAATTGCTAAATACACCTCCTAGCAATATAACACACATGCTTAAATTATAGGAAATGCATTCAATACATATTGGACAGTAACATGCCAAGGTCATCAAGTTCTATTTTGATACAAGGATAGTAATCTGTTTTGTATATACTTTTTATTTTAATGAGAGAGGGAGGTACAAAGAGAATGAAATGGAAATAGCAGAGCATTGCTCAGTTTGGGTATATGGTTGTGGAGAAGATAGAACCTGGGTCTGTGGAGTCTTTTTGTATAACTTCTATGCTATCTTCTCTTCCCTAGGACATAAATGGTATCCCTTAATAATACAAACTGGCAAAAAATAGCATAGGCATTGGCACTGACATATGCAAACCAGAATAAAATTTTGGCATTTACTCTTTTAATTATTGAAACCTAGACATAATCATAAAGAGAAGAAAATTGTTGGGTGTATAAAGTATTGAAGGAAGAATTTATTGTCAAAAGAAAGGCATCTATAAAACACAACGAGTGAAGATTCATTTTTTCACAGTAATTAGGTTTTGAGAAATGGCTAGAGTGTCACTAGAAAGGAAGAAGGTGCAGGGTAGCTTTTCTACAACCTGACAGAGAGTCCAGACTGCCAGGAAATTCCTGAGTCTCCAGCTTTGATTTTCTTAAAGAGATGGAGGGATGGAAGAAGGGTAGATGGAGTCGAGGTGAGGATTTTAGCTATGTATGAGGTGGTTTTTTCCCTCCCCTTTCCTATCTAAGACATTGCTACAGGCATCTATCATAAACCCATCTAAGGTCATTTATCATACAGGGAAGTTACTTGGCCCTGTCTAACGGGAATAAATCAAATTACCCTCAACTCTGGATAATTTACCCATAGCAAATATTTTGCAGCTTTCGTAAGGTGCAAAAGGGTCAGCAAATATTCCACGATAAAATGCAGAGTTTTCTCTAAATATGTCCCTTCATTGGGGTTATTATCTGCCCAAATTTTTCCAAATGCCACATGAGTCCCTTTGGATGAGTCCCTTTGTTATGGTTTCCTGGACAGTACCCAGTATCTTGTATATAGCTGTGCTATTGGAAGCTTCTAATCTACTTGGTCTAGGCTTTTGAGAGAGTCCGCATATCAAATACATAGCCTATATATTAAAAAGATTCAGTTTGTCTTTTGAGAAACTTTGAGACATACAATTGATTTCCCCCTCTCATATTAATTAACTACTGATTTATATGTCTACATTTTGCTAGGAGTGTACATAAACACCATTCCCACCACCAAAGGACTGTGACCCATCCCTCCCGCCCACTTCCACCCACCACTGGCTCAGGAAGCTACATGCCTACCCCTCACCCAAATACCTCTGCCTCTGCCTCTGCCTCTCCCTCTCCCTCTCCCTCTCCCTCTCCCTCTCCCTCTCCCTCTCCCTCTCCCTCTCTCTGTCCCTCTCCCTCTGCCTCTGCCTCTGCCTCTCCCTCTCCCTCTCCCTCTCCCTCTTCCTCTCCCTCCTCTCCACTCCTCTCCACTTCTCTCCTCTCCCCTCTCCTCTTCTCTTCCTCTCTCTCCCTCTCCCTCTCTCTCTCCCCCTTCCCCTCCCTCTCCCCTCCCTTTCCCCTCCCCCTACCCCTCCCCACCCCTCCCCCTCCTCTCCTCTCCTCTTCTCCCCCTCCTCTTCTCTTCCTCTCTCTCCCTCTCTCTCTCCCCCTCCCTCTCCCCTTCCTTTCCCTCCCCACCCCTCCCCCTCCTCTCTCCTCTCCTCTCCTCTCCTCTCTTCTCTTCCTCTCTCTCTCTCTCCCTCCCCCTCCTCTCCTCTCCTCTTCTCTCTCTCTCTGTTTCTCTGTCTCTCTCTCTCATTGTGCCACTCTGCCTCTATCCAATAAAATCGATAACACTTGACCCTTTGGAAAACTGTTTGGAGGGCGCTTACTCAAATAAAAATGGTGATACCTTATGATCGAGCAACACCACTCTTAAGCATCTATACAAGGAACACTCAGACAGCAATCTGGAGGGATACATGCATCCCTCTATTCACAGCTGCATCATTCACAATAGCCAGTGTGTGTGAACAGGGAAAATGCTCATCAACAGAAGGCTGGCTAGAGGAATCATGGGATATATTTCCTTATTCTGTGGACTGTTACTCTGCAATGAAAACTATGATATTGTTTCTTTTGGGACAAAAATGGATTAATTATGAGGTGATTAAGCTAACTGAAATAAGCAAAGAGATGAAAGACAACTACCGAATGACTTCTCTCCTATGTGGAATTCAAAAGACCTATCCACATAAACTTATAAAAACAAAAAAACAATAATGGAAGCATGCAAGCTGCTTCCAAGACTTGTGATAACCATAGTGGTTATCTTCGGGAAGAATGACATGGGGACACACAACAGTGCTGGTGGGTGTGGTGTGGAGCTCTGCACTGGAATCTTATCATGTTGAAGATTGCTATATTAATGGCAAGTCAAGGAAAAAAACAACCGTTGACTCAACTGTCTGCTTACTACAGGGTGGGATATAGGACTGACGTCTTCTAAGCCTGCCCTTACAGACTAAGTAAGGTGGGGCAGGTGCCCTGGGTCTGACTGCAAACTCTGGACCTCAGTCTCTTTCTTCTTTCTTTGCTCCCAGAAAATAATAGCAACAATAAAATGCCAAAGAAAATTTTCCTTTTTCCTTATTTTTATTTTTTTCCTATTTCTAAACTCAATGGAAATACATAGCTGCTAGTTGATTGAAGACTCTCATTATGGAACATACTAAAAGCAGTATACACATATATGTGTGTGCGTATGTGTATATGTATACACACACACACACACACACACACACACATATATATATATATATATATATGACATTTTATCATAAATATATGTTTTGGGACAAGAGGTAAAGATACTCCTAGCATAATATTTCCCTTTTGTCATCAAGAATTCATATTTTTAAGAGGGATTTTTTTAAAAGAAAGATTTTTTAATATTGTTGAGCACCAAAGAGCCGGACTGGACTCTCTTTTTGTAGTCACAGCTCATTTTCAAACGTTATTTTTCTCTTAATATGAATATATACTCTTCATTGTTAGGAGATAAATCCAAGGGCAATGATCACTCTGGGATCACTGTGTTTCCAATTAGATAGCAGTTTGCTTGTTAGGTGTTACAGCAATCATTAAAGTTGTCAATGCGCAGGAAGCGCCGCTCCTTGCTGTTAGGTTCAAAATAATTCCTGACCCTAAGAGTAATTCCCAAGACACAAATAAAGGAAATCAAAGCTGTAGTGTGTGGTGCAAAAGTTAAGCGCTATGAATCTGAAGTGAGAGAAAGTCATGTTGTTGTTGTCATTATCGTCATTGGGACTTCAGCAAAGTGCAGAGTACATTTTTTTTCAGATAGAAAAAGAAAAACCAAGTGAAGGAGGAAGAATAAACAGGGCACTACAGCTCTCTCCAATGCAGGGGGCAGGAGGCAGGAGGTAGGGAGGGCATGGCCTGCACCTAGTTCATAGCAGGCTGACCATGCACCCTGCTAGGTGAGCTACCATGCTTTCAGAAGAGTCATGCCATGTTTTCCTGTGCAAAAATGCCTCATGACTTTTTTAACAATCCAACATTTTGTTGGCCTGAAACATCACTTCTCATTGCTGCCTAAAAGGTGTGAGTGGTAGTGGTGGTGGGGTTCACTGTGTGGGTACATAAATATTGTAATTGTGGGGGGTGTAGGGCTTTATTTGCTGTGTATATACCATTTTTTCTTTTTTTTTAAGCCCCCTTTTTATTTTTCACTAGATTAATTTATTGGATAGAGACAGAGATTAAGAGAATGAGGGAGATAAAGACGGAGGAAGAAAGAGAGACACCTGCATCACTGTTTCACCTTTTCAAAGCTTTCTGCCTGCAGGTGGGGACCAGGGGTGCTTGAACCTGGGTCCTTGCACAATGATGTGTGCACTCAACCAGGTGCACCACTGTAGGACTATGTATAAGCTTGGTAGAGCTTAGGGAAAACTCCCCCATCCTTGGATGGCAGTCTGGAAAGACAACCCTTGTTAGCCTCTCTCAGAAGAGATGAGGAAAGGGGAAAAATGTCTCTCAGACTCAGTTTCCCCTTATCAGATTCTCAAGCTCACAGAGATCTCACTGTTTCTCCCCGCTAACTGCAGGCCACATGGCTGCCTGCTTTAAGGTTCCTTTACTCAAAGTTCAACTCACCTTCTGATCACAAAATAGAACACATCTTATCACACACTCCTAACAGTGCCTTTTGATGTCCTTAATTTACATCAAACCTTGCTTATCTTCTCTCTATCTCACCTTAACTGGTTTAACCCCTATTCTCCTCTCAAATACCTTTGGTTAATTAAATGCCTGTATTATCTTGACCTTTATGTATCTGCATCAATTCTTGTCATACCAGCCCCCTACCATATGGGCAAGCTGACCTTTAAGAAGCCTGTAATTTCTGAGGTATTTGAAAAATGTTCTTTGTCTGCATCCCTATATAAACCCAAGCCCACCCACAAATAAACGAGAGTGTTCCAATTCTTTCTGTTGTCTCTTGCCTATATCATTGAGTCCTTTGAGCTAGCAAGGGAGAACCAGTAGTTTACCTTCATTGCTGAAAGTCACCCTGAATAAGCGCCAGCACACCACCACCTGGTCCCTATTATTTTTGTCTCATGGTTATCACCGGTGCTTCTCTACCTGTTTGACACCACAGCTCCTAGTGGCTCTGCTCTCCCCCCTCTTTCTTTTTGATAGAGGATTAGAGATAGAGAGACAGAGACACATAGACATGCAGAGGCAGAGAGGCCTGCAACACTGCTCCCCTTCTCAGAAAGCTTCTCCCTGGCAGGTGAACACTGAAGGCTTGTAGCTTTGACACCACACATGGTAATGTGGGTACTTATCAAAGGGCACTCCAATCTGGATCAGGGTGTGAGCACATTTTTTAGATGAATTACATGTTGTACAAGAGTTCAACAATTTGAGCAGGGGATTCAATACTTACCTGTAACTGACATCTAGCAGGCCATCATTCTAAGCAACAGGAGTCTCAGAATGTAGACCTCTTGTATCCTTAGCCACCTCACATTTATTGGTTGTTTCCTTCTCAGCTTAGAATTTGGAAAACATATTCAAGTTTCACTGTTTTAACACCCTGTAGATCTCCTCCGTGTAAGATGAGAAGATAAAGAACAATACCCTATTTTAAAGTATGTTTATTATATTTATTTATTTATTGGAGAGAGACAGTCAGAAATTGGGAGAGAAAGGGGAGGTAGAGAGGAAGAGAGAGAGAGAAGCCTGCAGCCTGATTCACCATTTACAAAGTTTTCTTCCGGCAGGTGGGGACTGGGGCTCAAACCTGGGTCCTTGTGGACTGTAGCACATGTGCTCAACCAGGTGTGCCGACTCCCACCCCCAGGAATAAAATTCTCTATGACAGAGTCAGCCGGTAGGGTTAAGTGCAGGTGGTGCAAAGCACAATTGTAAGGATACCGGTTCGAGCTCCCCACCTGCAGGGGAGTCGCTTCACAGGCAGTGAAGCAGGTCTGCAAGTATCTATCTTTCTCTCCCCCATCTCTGTCTTTCCCTCCTCTCTCCATTTCTCTTTGTCCTATCTAACAATGATGACATCATCAACAACAACAATGACAACAACAACAGTAATAACTACAACAATAAAAAACAAGGGCAACAACAGGGAACAAATAAATAAATATTTTAAAGTAGTTCATGTATATATAAAGGTATTATTGAGTAAAAAGGTAAACACTTGATGCTTTATATATAAAGCTAAAGCTATGCCAAGCAAATTAAAACATTTGAAGTTCACTGTTTCTTTCTCCTGTCTTAGTTCCTGAAGGATTCTAATAGTCACTTAGAAGACCATTCCACAGTTCAGCTTTCCTGATTTTCTTTAGATAATTGTTTTCTACCTCCACGTGCACCATGGAACTACCTAACAATGATTTACGTCCAGATGACATTTTCTCCATCTCGGTTATTCCACCTTCCAATCACCTCCCCTCCTGTCTCTCAAGGTCTCTTCATGCCCTTCAGCTCCACAGTGTAGACCATTAACAGAACCTGGACACCATTATCCCACCATGTGTGCACAGCTGCATACTCTATCATGGCCTAGCTTCCACCTTCCTTCAGCGTGAACATAGAAGTCCACACTCTCGGGTATATAACCTCAACTCCAACACCTTTTGTCCTGTCACTTAAGATTCCAAGATGTGCAAGTCCCACTTGACTTATTTCTGTTTTTAGACTACTGGTGCCCCTGAGCCAAAAAGGCAGGCAAGAACAAGCCCTGGCATGGTGTATATATTTTCTTACAGAACACACAATGAAATGTATTTAAAAGAAACGAAACTGGGTGTCTTCTGGACCTTTTAAGGCACCCTCTACCTTACTCTGATAAGCACACAGCATGCTGAACCATCTGTGGTCTATCTCCACAGGGCATCACCTCACTCAAGGGACATTTTTAGACCCAAAAAGAACAACAGGGAAAGGAAAGACAGCATAGCACTGCATGTTTTCCCTCCAGTGTGTCACAGGCAGGGAGGGCAACACAGGCAGAAGATTCAGCTGAGGAGCCTTTCAAAGAAGAATACATCATAGTTTGGCAGGGTGGGAGGTTAAGTGAAGAGTATCAGACTTGTATACCTGAAGTTCCCATTTCTATTCCCAGCAGCACCCATGCTAGAGATGTTCTGAGTGTCTCCTATTCTCCCTCTCTGTCTCTCTCTTTCTCTCTCTCTCTATCTACCTCTCTGTCTCTCTTTCATTAAATAGATGTTTAATAGCTATAAATGATATTTAATAATAATAAGTATTATTTAAAATAAGTAGTTATTATCTTCAGAGAGAGACCAAGACATTGATTATTACCGGTCTAATGATGGCATCAGGGGGCTCAGGCCAGCAAGCCTTGTGCTCTAATCCATAGAGCTGATATTTATTCTCCAATATCACAACTCATATCACTTCTCTATTTGGACCTGTCCATTCACTTTGAATCTCGTGTAGACAAAAGAATAAACTCTGCATGTTGATTCTGACCTTTGCTTCCATTCTCTCATCTTGTCTGCTCTCTCTCTCTTCTGACCATAAAAGGTCTGCTTTCAATATACAGAATTCCCCACTTCTCTATAGGGAGCCTTACATTTTCTTCTCTTGTGAAATCACTTGTTCCAAATAGACATGAGTCCCTCCTTTTCCTTTCTCCTTATAGAGCTTTAAGCATTTTCCATGGCAGGGTAGATAGCATAATGGTTATCCAAAGAGACTTTCATCCCTGAGGCTCCAAAGTCCCAGCTTCAATCTCTTGCACCACTATAATACAGAGTTGAACAGTGCTCTGGTTAACAAAAAAAGTGTTTTCCTATAATTTATCAACAATTCCTACTTGTCTACCCTAATAAACTAGTCTGTGAAAAGCTCCCCCCTCAGTTCTCTACTCTCTCTCTCTCTCTCTCTCTGATGATAACTTTATTCAGCATATGTCACCAATATTAAATTCGAATATCCACTTAGCTAGTTGTATAGTTTGTATTTTTTCTCTCTATTCCTCTTGGAGATATACACTGAAGGAATTTTTGTCATGTTTGTTGGGCATCTCTCAGAATCAACAAGAGTATCTGGCAGGGTAGGCATTTAAAACATTTCTAAAATGAGTGTAGTTTATATTCTTAGCTGATTTACAAGCTGATATAACTGGGCCCCTCCCGTCTTCTCTACAAGGACAACTCACTTGCATTGTCCAGTATTAAATAAAGTCTGCTCTTGTGTGATCGTCAAGTGCAGACAGTGGGATCTAGGTTATGTGCACTTTTGCTCTCCACAGTGTGAACTTAAGGAGTGCTTCTTCCATCCCAGCAGCACCATCAAACCGCATACTTTAAGGAGAAAACAGTCAGCAAGTATGAATAGGTTTCCGCTATTCGATACCAAGGCTATTTTTACTTCTAAGATATAGTCTTAGAAGTCTCTCTCACACTTAGAACAAATATTCTTGGAACTACTGTAGAATTTATTCAGTCCAACAGTTCTTTTTTTTCCTCTGGAAACTCAATGTTTCTTGACAACACTACTGAGTAATTCCATGAGGATCACCAGCTAGAGTCAATAACAACTAATGTTCATTGGTTAAGTTTGGAAATCATGGAACTATAAGAATGTCAAGAGCATTGTATTCTATCAAACATCTACTGAAAGAGCTACAGCAATATATTAACAGTAACACAGTCATAGTAGGGTAGTTCAACACCCCACTCTCTCAACTAGACAGATCATCCAGGGAGAAAATCAATAAAGAAATGAAGAAGCTGAATGAAGAGATAGATAAACTAGAACTATTGGACATTTTCAGAGACATTCACCCCAAGAAACTGGAATACATATTCTACTCATGTCCACATGGGTCATTCTCAAGGACAGACCATATGTTAGGCCACAAAGACAGCATCAGCAAATTCAAGAGCATTGAAATCATCCCAAGCATCTTCTCAGACCACAGTAGAATTAAACTAATACTTAACAATCAACAAAAGATGAGTAATAGTCCCAAACTGTGGAAACTCAACAGTACACTCCTTAACAAATACTGGGTCAAAGAAGAAATAAAGGAAGAAATAAAAATATTTCAAGAGTTCAATGAAAATGAGTACACAAGCTATCAGAACATTAGGGACAGGTAAGGCAGTGCTGAGAGGGAAGTTCATAGCCATACAAGCAAATAAAACTAAAATAAATCAGATCATAAATGAAAGAAGAGATATCACAACAGACACCACAGAAATTCAACAAATCATCTGAGGCTTCTATGAACAACTCTATGCCACCAATCTAGAGGACCTGGAAGAATTGGATGAGTTCCTAGATGCCTATGTGTTGTTAAAATTCGGGGGCTCTAGCTGGCCAGGCTAGCTTCATGGGCGGGTAACAGAGACGACCAGAGACATATGGCTGAGCAGGGAAGCTGTATTTCTTTATTCAAGAACAACGATTCATAAACTAAACCAAACTAATCACCAAACAGAACTCTGCTGCCTCTTTCCCCCTGCAGCGGCGCAAGCACTCTCTAACTCAGCCACTCTCCAACTCTCCAACTCTGGAACTCTGGAACCCTCCTGGGGTTCTTTGGGGCGGGGCCAAGAGGGCCCACGAAATTAGCAGGACTGATCCAATTTTCTTGGAGGGGGAAGCCTAGCACAACCCAATGTAAAGCATACAACAATTCCCCCTTATCTTTTTAACTAAATGACTACAGTATCAAGGGTGTGGGGTGAACAGAAACCTATATCGTACAGGCATTTTTAAAAAAAGAAACTGGCACAAACATGGAGAAACATGTAAGCAAGTAGCAAGAATCAGTGTGCTGCCAAGGGAAGGCCTGAGGGGGCCATGTTTTGTATCAGCTTAAAAAAAAAACATTTCTTGCCTCTGGGGGGGGTACTTGTCTCGACAGGCATTTGCATGGGGGTGGGGAACGGCCTAGAGTCCCAAAGGCAGCTGGCTGCAATTTACTTACTATGAAACAAAACTTATTAGCATAACCATAGCGCAATCTAACGTTTCTAATAGAGAAGGAATTTGAGACTTTTACATATCAACAACGTCTTTTTAACCTTTTGTTACACCCATTCAAGATGGAGACACACCCTAGGTGTGCGCAGGAAAGGAAACCTCAGGCATGAGAATAATTAGCATAGCCATTGTGCGATCTACCATTTCTAATAGAGAAGGTAATGGAGAGTTTTACATATCAAAAAGTCTATTTAACCTTTTGTTTAGTTAAAATATATTGATTGTTAACTAATTTTTACCTCAGACTTTAAATGTAAGTTAATTTTATCTTTATGAGAATTACGTGGAAAACCTTTTTCATTTAACTTTGACTAGTAAGAATTTAGCCTTAAAGTTACTGTTTACCAAAATTTAAACATATACATAAACATGGTCATTAATGCATAAGGAGAGAAACCTTTGTTACGAAGACATGTCATTTTAAACACAAATTTAGATATGTACTGTCTTAGTTGTTGGGGGGGTGTGTTGTCCAGTGGTGGTCTCTTGGGCAGCTTCACTTCTAGGAATTGCAGGTTGCGATCTCTGCACAAATCTCTGCATACTCCAGCTTGTCTGCCTTCAGACCGGACCGGCAGCTGGAGATCTTGTGTGCCCAGTTTCGGCAGGGAGCCCGGGGGTCCGGTAGGTCCGGGATCATTCCAGAATTCATAGCATGAGGGCGGGCGGGCCAGCCTTGTAGAAGGCGTGGGCCTAGGTGCCCAGGGGTGGCGGCCATGATAGGCCACCGTGGCCCTGCCATGTTGCTGCCCTGTCCCATGGCCCTGTCATATCTGCTGCCCTGCTCGCAGTGGCCGAGCAGCCTGGAGGGATCACACCTCCAGTGCCCTGCGCCACGCGGTGGAGAGCCAGCTCCTGTGGGCTTGCCTGCGTGCTGGCATTGGGCTCCTGTGTGGTGGCATCGAGCTCCTGCATGTTGGTGTCGGGCTCCTGTGTGGTGGCATCAGGCTTCTGTGTGGTGGTGTCAGCCTCCTGTGGGCTGCGGGGCTGCGGGGCTGCAGGCGCGGTGCGTGGGGTTGAATGGGTGCAGCCGGCTGGCTGGCTGTTTAACCAGGTGGAAACAGCAGCTCTGTGCCTCGCGTCCCACCCGCTGGCTCCTCCCGCTGGCTGTTCTGAGTTCACCCGAGCAAGTGGAAACCACAGAGTGGTCCAGAGATAAATGTTCCAGAAACAGCAAAACAGTCTCGTGAAGAAAGAGCAGAGGCCTTTGGAGATCTCTTCACAAGCAGAAGAGAAGGCCATAGTACATAGGTAGCCAAATTGTCTTCACTTATCTGAGAGATGCGCAGGTCAGGTCCACGTGGACGCCTGTTGTTGTTAAAATTCGGAGGCTCCAGCTAGCCGGGCTAGCTTCACGGGCAGGTAACAGAGATGACCAGAGACATACAGCTGAGCAGGGAAGCTGTATTTCTTTATTCAAGAACAACGATTCATAAACTAAACCAAACTAATCACCAAACAGAACTCTGCTGCCTCTTTCCCCCCGCGGCGGCACAAGCACTCTCTAACTCTGCCACTCTCCAACTCTCCAACTCTAGAACTCTGGAACCCTCCCGGGGTTCTTTGGGGCGGGGCCAAGCGGGCCCACAAAATTAGCAGGACTGATCCAATTTTCTTGGCGGGGGAGAGCTAGAACAACCCAATGTAAAGCATACAACACCTATGAACTTTCAAAATTAAGTAAAGAGGAACTAGATAACATGAACAGGCCCATCACAGCTAATGAAATTGAAACAGTTATCAAAAACCTTCCCAAGAATAAAAGTTCTGGACCAGACGTTTTTACAAATGATTTCTACAAAACCTTCAAAGAAGAACTAATACTTGTACTTTTAAAAGTCTTCCAGAATATTGAAGGCACTGGAATATTCCATTCCAGTTTCTATGTATCCAACATCACATTGACACCAATAGGAGACAGGGACACAACCAAAAAAGAAAACTACAAACTGATATCTCTGATGAACATAGATGCTAAAATATTGAACAAAATTCTAGCCATCAGTTACAGCAGTATATTACAAAGATTGTTCATCATGACCATGTGAGGTTTATCACAGGGATACAAGGTTGGTTTCATATACGTAAATCAATCAATGTAATCCACCACATCAACAAAACCAAGACCAAAAACCACATGGTCATATCAGTAGATGCAGAGAAAGTCTTTGACAAAATACAACATTCCTTTAGGATCAAAACACTACAAAAAAAGAGAATAGATGGAAACTTCCTTAAGATAGTGGAGTCTATATATAGCAGATCTGCAGCCAACATCATACTCAATGGAGAAAAACTGGAAGCATTTCCCCCCAGATCAAGTACTAGACAGGGATGCCCACTATCACCATTATTATTCAACACAGTGTTGGAAGATCTTACCATAGCAACCAGGCAGGAGCAAGGAATTAAAGGGATCCAGATTGGAAGAGAAATCAAACTCTCCCTATTTGCAGATGACATGATAGTATACATAGAAAAAGCAAAGGAATCCAGCAAGAAGCTTTTGGAAATTATCAGGCAATATAGTAAGGTGTCAGGCTACAAAATTAACATTTAAAAGTCAGTGGTATTCTTCTATGCAAACACTAAGTTATAAGAAGTTGAAATCCAGAAATCAATTCATTTTAATATAGCAACAAAAACCATAAAATATATAGGAATAAGAAAAAAAAATAAAACATCTTAATTGATATGAATCTGTATCTCCTTATTGCTTTGAATTTCATGTCCCTAATGATTAGAGGTGTTGGGTAGCTTTTATAAACTTAATTACTATTTATCTATCATACTTGAAAAAATGTCTATACATATTCTTTGTTCAAATTTTAAATCAGATTATGTGCTGAGTTTCAGAAGTCCTCTATGTGTTCTGGACATTAATCCTTATTAGGTATATGAGGTGAAAATAATTTTTCCATTCTGCTGGTTCCCTTTTTACTTTGTAGAGCATTTATTCTGATGACCAATAGTTTTAACATTCATGAAGCCCAATTTATCATTTTTTCATTTCCTTCCTTTGTATTCAAAGGAATTTGCATGCTAATCTTTTTCTAGACCTTACCATAGGATTCAATATTTAAACAGTAGATATTAAATTTTTTATCTCAATTTGTTATTAATTAATATTTATCTGCCAGATCTTAAAAGCCTACTATATATTACAGACAAATTTGGTCTTAATTCTGTAAATGTTTTCCAATATCACATTGTGAACTATGATATGAATGGATAACATAGCTGTTATTTCTGCAGTTTACATGATAATTTATACTATCATTCATGTAAATATCGTTCAACATGCACATATACTTACATCATTGACTTCAATATATATGATGAAAGTTATGATAGCTCTGTGTAAAGTACACATGCTGATATCATTTAAATAAATTTACTGAACCAAAGAAAAGGACTTAGGTGAGGTGAGGAAGGTTCAGTTCCTGGTGAATGATGGTGGAGGAGAACACTGACGGAGGGTGAGAATGTTCTGCCAAAAATTGAGAAATTTATACAAGTATTAACAACTGTATTTACTCTAAAATATTAGTCACCTCCAATATAAATAATAAGCAAATAAGAAGAAATAAATTTACTTTGTAGGAAGTAATAGTGCAAGTATTCCAGTATGGGGCATGCAGAAGGTTTCCAGTTCAATCACTGGTACTGAGTACACAGGAATGGTGATGTCTCACTCATGAAACACTCAGAGGCATTAAGTGAAATAATTTTTGAGGACATAAATGCAGGGTGTCAGGTGGTGGCTCCCTGAGTAGAGCACAAACATGTTTGAAGCCTGGGTTCAAACACTCATCCCCCATCCACAGAGGGCAAATTTCAGGAGCAGAGCAGTAGAACAGTGCCATAGGCATCTCTTCTGTTCCTCCTCTCCCTCTCTCTCTCCCTCTCTCTCTCTCTCTCTCTCTCTCTCTCTCTCTCTCTCTCTCTCCCTCTCTCTCTCCATGTCAGTGGCTGTACTACAAATCCACTGATCCTACTAGCCATCTTTCAATTTTATTAGGTAGGACAGAGAAAAATTGAGAAGGGAGGAGGCAGTAGAGAGGGAGAGACAGAGACACCACAGACCTATTTCACTGCTTGTGAAGTGACCCCCACCACAGGTGGAGAGCGGGGGCTCAAACCAGGATCCTCGTGGGGAGGGTCCTTGAATTTTGTACTTCTCATTCCCCACCCCCATTCTATATATGTCTGGATACTTTGGCCTACAGACCTTTTTATTATCTTAATTTATTTGATAGAAAAGCTAGAAATTGATAAAAGGGAGTGATAGCGAGGGAGAGAGACAAAGCGACACATGAAGCCCTGCTTCCCCACTTGTGAAGCTTTTCCCCTGCACCCTGCAGGCAGGTACTAGAGGCTTGAACCTGAGTCCTTGTGCACTGTAACATAGGATCTCAACCAGGTGTGCCACCATTTGAACCCAGATGTGGGTATATTGTAATCTTGCAAACACTGAGCCTCATTGATAATGCTAGTGGTAAATATATTAATCAATTAATATGCTAGGCATTTAGAAGAGTCTACAAAATACATTCAGTGTTTGTGTTCTCAGTATGTGGACTTTCTCATGCCGGTTCACTAAGATACTACCGGAGAAATTCATTAGATGTCCATCAAGTGTGGAAGTATGTAGCCTCACTGTGACTTTAAAATTAGTTCTTTCATCTCATTTAGTATCTTCTTTATTTTATTTTATTTATAGAAAGGAAACACTGACAAAACCATAGGATAAGAGGGGTACAACTCCGCACAGTTCCCACCACCAGAACTCCTTATCTCATCCCCTCCCCTGATAGCTTTCCTATTCTTTATCCCTCTGGGAGTATGGACCCAGGGTCACTGTGGGATGCAGAAGGTGGAAGGTCTGGCTTCTGTAATTGCTTCCACGCTAATCATGGGCATTGACAGGTTGGTCACTTAATATCTTCTAAGAGACAACTGTAACTTAAAGGACAGATAGACTTTTTAGGATGTAATGCAGCCCAGTAGATGACTATGACATGGATGGTGCTTTGATGATAAAGTTTACAACTAACCAAGCTATCCTCTGACTTTATTACTAATTTTATCAGATATCAATATCTTTACTATGATCATTGCTTTATGCAAACTTATACTTTGAGTGGAGTTGGGCTGCAATCTACCAATTTCAAGTAATTATTTTAATTTAGTTTTCTTCTTTCTTTACACAAAATATTCAAATAAACAACATAAAATTGCTTTGAAAAAGATACAAAGAATATTCCCACTAAGATTCCCCTTACTCAACTAATGGGTATTTTATATTAATGCTGAAAGCAGAATATACTCACAGATTCACAGACCTAGCAGGGGTTGAGTTGTTATGTGGAAATGTTATGCATGTCCAAACTACTGTATTTTCCTGTTGACTATAAACCATTAACCCCCCCAATAAAGAAAAAAAAATAAAAATTGCAGAAATGTGTGGTAGGCTTGCCTTTTCACCATTTGATGGTGATCATTCTATTTCAAATCTCTGTCTTTATTTATTTTTTAATATTCAATTATTTATTTTGCTTTGATAGGACTGATGGAAATTGAGGTAGGAAGAGAGAAAGACCCGCAGGCCTGCATCACCGCTCATGAAATTTCCCCATTGCAGGTGGGGGCGGGGCACTTAAACCAAGGTCCTTGTTCTGCCTTTATTTATTTAACCATACAAAGCTATTCACAAGTTGTCTTCAGGATTAAATGAGGTCACAGAATCCAGCAGCCCAACAACCTCAGACATAATGCAAAAACACGTCACATGGTGATGATTATAGTCTTATAAGCAAATGCTGATGTCCTGCGACTGTGACCTTGCTAGGGTGAGCTGATGTTATGCCCTGCCCACCCACCAAATGTGAATCACAAAGAAAAGAAAGGGTCATGGCTTGATATCATTCAAAGTATGTGTTTCCTTTCTGTTATGGGCTAAGTCTAAGCCACTCTGTGATCTTACAACATCTGGTCAAGTTTAAGCTATATGAACTCTTTTTTATTATTATCTTTATTTATTTATTGGATAGAGATAGCCAGAAATTAAGAGGGAAGGGGCAGATAGAGAGATATAAAGACACCTGAAGCCCTGAGCCGACACTTGTGACATTTCCCCCTGCAGGTGGGGGCTTAGGGGAGGCTTTAACCCGGGTCCGTGTTCACTGTAGTGTGTGCACTAAACCAGGTGCAACACCATCCAGTCCTGCCATATGAACTCTTAATACAGCAGCAAAACTGTATCTCTGTAAACCATTTACATGCAGTTTTAATAACATCATATTTTAATTTATAAGAATAATTTAATACGTGGATTTGCATATGTGTAAACTTGAGTTTCAAAAACTGTTTATATATAAAATGAAACAATTATTACATATATTAGCCATTACATATTTATAATATATTACATATTTACTATACTTTTTTATAATTGTATATTTCATGCACACACACCACCTCCGACCTCCATGACAGGACCTCTTACACCTATTCCTATTACACCAATGTTTATATTTATAGGCCTATAGGTTTGTCATATATATATATATATATATATATATATATATATATATATGACATACTACACAAGTCCAAAGAAGCAAGAGTCATTTGGCTATTTGAATAGTGTCATACATTGGGTAGGTCTCAATTTATGCACTGAGGTCTGTTATAAATTGTTTAAATATTCCCAATAGCCAATACACTAACCCAAGAAGTAGAAGTCATTAATAAATGCCAATCTAATCTTCAGGACCAGGGAGACAATTCATTGCTGAGTTGACATTCTATAGTTATTGAACAAAATCTCTGTATCTTGCCAGTGCATCTGAGATGTTTATGGTATGCAGCTAAGGGCTGGGGCATTATCATAATGATTATGCATAGTCTTTCATGCTTGAGCCCAAAAGATCCCAGGTTCAAACTCCAGCCCCTCTATAAGCTAGATCCAAGACATGATCTGCTTATCAAAACATTAAAGTGAAAATTAACAAATACAGTGGGTAATTCAGTGGATAGAACTGCTCATTGTATAAATTAAATTTATGTTTCCTGGACTAAGTGACAAGTTCACCAGTGACCAACAGAAATTCTTTGCTTGAGATGAGTCTGCCAGTCCTGATTACAATCCCAGGAGGTTAGTTCAGTTAAATTTTTGTAAATGATAGGACTTCAACATTAAAACAAGAAACACAAGTCAACATTACTCTAGAAAGAAACTGAAATAATTGATAGCAGTTGTCCCAAAGTCACAAGGTTGGTGTTCAGTTTACCTCACAATTATTTCATGAAGCTATTATGGTGTTGAACATTATTTTGATTTGGTTGTACAGTTAACACTTAATTCTTTATTGTATGATAATAGTCCCTAGTTGTTTCCCATACATTGATTTGTTAATTTAATTTATTTATAAAATAGAAATTATCAAAAAAACCATAGGGAAATGGGGTAAAATTCCACACATTTCCCACTGCTAGAGTTTAATAACCATCCCCTAGACTGAGAGTTTTCCTATTTATCTCTCTGGGAACATGGAACAAGGCTAATTATGGGGTGCAGAAGATTGGAGTTGTGGCCTCAGTAATCGCTTCTCCACTGGACATAGGTGTTGGCAGGTACCTTCATACCCCCCCCAGCCTGTTTCTATATTTTCCTAGTGGGCCAGGGCTCCAGAGATCTGGGAGTTGCATTAATTTAAGGGGAGAAATATAGAAACTTGTATGAATGTGACCAGGAGCACTGCAGGCCATCAGAGTTAAGCTTTGTGGCAAAAGTGGCTGATCCCCCCTTACCATCACCCCTGGGAAGTCCTTGCCTTAGGCATAATATATGAACAGTTTAAAGAGCCAATGCGTGTTTTCACCATTGTGGATTATTTATTTATTTATTTATTTATTTAAAAAAGGAAATGTTAACAAAACCATAGGATAAGAGGGGTACAATTCCATACAATTCCCACCACCAGAACTCCATATCCCATCCCCTCCCCTGATAGCTTTCCTATTCTTTATCCCTCTGGGAGCATGGACCCAGGGTCACTGTGGGTTGCAGAAGGTGGAAGGTCTGGCTTCTGGAATTGCTTCCCCACTGAACATGGGCATTGACAGGTGGATATATACTCCCAGCCTGTCTCTCTCTGTTTCCCTAGTGGTGCAGGGCTCTGGGAAAACAGAGCTCCAGGACACATTGGTGGGGTTGTCTGTCCAGGGAAGTCTGGTCGGCATCATGCTGGAGTTTTAAGGATGGAGAATGTGCAGAACGGCTTCCACCTCTGACCTCTTAATGTCCCTTCTGTCTGATACAGTCTCTGATTCTATCACGGCTTCCATTGCCAATAATGTGAGCAGACCAATAGGAAAAAGACAGTGGGAAAAAGAAAGAAAGAAAGAAAGAAAGAAAGAAAGAAAGAAAGAAAGAAAGAAAGGATGAAAGAAAACTATCCCAAACAATCATAAGAAAAGATAGAATAAGTTGTTACATAAGCACACGTGGCTCAAAGCACAAGGACCAGCATAAGGATCCTGGTTCAAGCCCCCAGCTCCCCACCTATAGGGGAGTCGCTTCACAGGTGACGAAGCAGTTCTGCAGGTGTCTGTCTTTCTCTATCCCCTCTGTCTTCTTCACCTCTCTCCATTTCTCTCTGTCCTATCCTACAACAATGACATTAATAACAACAACAATAACTTCAGCAATAAAACAAGGGCAACAAAAGGGGAATTAAAAAATAAAATTTTACATTAATTAAATTTCATATTGCATCAGCCCAATATCCAGTGTATTATGATCATATTACTGGAAATAATTTGTCATTCAAAACTTGCCAACAATCTGGGTAGCCTTGGTCTCTTAAGAACAGATCTCAGGAAGGTGAATAATAAAAGGATTGTGTTGCTTGGGAACAGGAGACTTTTCATTTCTCTACTAATCTGAAGAGCAGGTTGATTTATTTAGAGACAAGAAGCACAACATTCAATATCTTATAAAAGACAACTCCATCAAAGCCTTTAAAACCTAATGACTCCCTGGTATCATTTGAGAGATGTTTTCAAGGACTGAACTAGAGTGTAAAATCAGACACTTTATTAATTTATACCAGTGATTATCAGTGACAAAGCAATGGGATATTAGGGGACAGAAAGAAAGTGGGAAGCTCTTCCAGGAAGAGATAAAGAGATTTCCCTAATGTATAAATCCTATAGGTCAGAGGCTAGGTCCTGTGAAAGGCAGGTCTTCATGCCAGTACCAATACTCAGTGCCCTCAAGGAATGCTGCGAGCATGGGCAACAGTAACCCGGACAAACAGTGATAGTCATTTACCATATTCACGGATCACCTTCCACTGTGGATATTCGATGTGTGGAGCTGCCAAAGCAAGGGTTGCTGAGGGAGGGCCTACCCAGCCCATGCACTGCAGGAAGCCTCCCTCCCCATCTAGGAAGAGTCTGCAGTTCTGAATTAACACCCTGCCTCACAGTAATCTGAATTTCCAGGGATCTTCTTCTTTTAAAAAATATTCTTGTATTTACTGAATAGAGAGAGATAATTTGAGAGGTAATGGGGAGGGGTAAATGGAGAGAGAAGGGGAGACACCTGCAGACCTGTTTCACTGTTCCTGTAACATTTCCCCTGCAGATGGGATCAAAGATTTGAACCCAGGACCCTGTATATGATAACCTGTGCTGTGCTAGATGCAGTACAACATGGCCCTTCCAGTCTTACTGTGGTTGGTCTTCAACTCCTGACGCTAGGATTAGGCTGTTTTGACTCAGCAGAAATGCATTCATTATATCAATGATGTGTGTGTCACCCTTTATGCCATGTGGAATGAACATGCAATCCAACTTTAAGAGGCTTTAGGGGCTCCAGTGCCTTTTCTGTTGTAAGCCAATTTTATCAAATATTTATCTTTTTTAATTTTTAAAAACATTTCATTTATTTATTGATGAGAAAGATAGGAGGAGAGAAAGAAAGAACCAGCTATCACTCTGGTATATATGGTGCTAGGAATAGAACTCGGGACCTCATGCTTGAGGGTCCATCCAGTGCTTTATCCACTGTGCCACCTCCAAGACCACTCACATATTTATCCAGTGCAATAAAATTGCATTTTGTGAAATTTTACCTTTACTACAAAGTGTTGTATGCTTTACATTGGAATTTTTGTATGCTTTACATTGGGTTGTTCTAGATCTCCCCCTGCCAAGAAAATTGGTTCAGCCCTGCTAGTTTCATGGGCCCGCTTGTCTCTGCCCCAAGGAACCCCAACAGGGTTCCAGAGTTCGAGAGTGCTTGGCGCCGCTGCGGGGGAAAGAGGGAACAGAGTTTTGTTTGGTGATTAGTTTGGGTTAATTTATGAATCGTTCTTCCTGAATAAAGAAATACAGCTTCCCTGCCCAGCCGTATGTCTCTGGTCGTCTCTGTTACCCACCCGTGAAGCTAGCCCAGCCAGCTGGAGCCTCCGAATTTTAACAACAACAAAGTTTAAAAGCAAAGTTAAACTATATCTTTCCCTCCCTCCTTCCCTTACTTCCTTCAGTCCTTGATCCTTTCTCTTTCTTGTTTTCCTATAAATACAAATTTAAAAAAATGAAAAAGTTTCATTTTGTGCAATGTTGTGACAATCAATCTGAAGTTATTGGTCAGTGGGTTAGTAACCATGTTCCACCTCTACTTCCAACATAGTAGCAGCTGCTATCTCTCTCCACTCTCTCACAAAGACCCAATTATTGAAGAAGTAGCACTGGGAATCTAGGAAGAGTAAGTTCTAGAGATATCAGATTGCCAACATGCAGTGTGGAATCCATACAGAGATCTCTGAGATGAGGAAAAGCACAAAGCAAATCATTTTTAAAGGCTACAGAGACAAGGATCCCTCACTGCACCTGCCCAGTCTCTATCAGCTATGGTACTAAGCCATTAACAAACATTACTTCATTTGTTCCACACCATAGCTCAAGGGTTCAGTGCTGTTCCTGTCATTATTATTATTATTATTATTATTATCATCATCATTATTATTATTTATTTTTGGATGAGACATGAGGGCTTAGTTATCTTTCTTGAGGTCCCTGATTAATGGCAAAAAATGAAATTTGAACCCATGATTCTCTATCTCTCCCTTTTTGTTTCCACCAGGGGATTTGTGCATACACAAATAATCCTTGTCTTCCATCAGCCATTTATCATTTTTTCACTTTTCATCCTTTTGTACAAGAGACAGAAATAGAGGGAGGAGGGGAGTTTTAGACAGAGAGAGACCTGCAGATCTGCTCCTTTGCTTCTGCATATGAAATATTGTCCTATGTAATATCTCTGAATAGTAAACTCCAGAATAAATTAAAACAAAAGTAAAAAGAAAGCAACAACAAAAATAATGGATCCATACAAGTGTAAAACAGTTTTTTTAACATAAAAAGAAATCTTGCATCATGCATTCAACAAGGGGATAATATCCAAGTTTTATAAAGCTTTGTTTTATTAAAAAGTAGGTAGGAGAAATCAATAGGCATTCCCCCAATGCAGATATGTCTAAGGCCAACAAGCATATAAAAACATGGTCATCATCACTTATGGGTGGCTCTGGGTCCTCCGCCCTCCTGGCCAGTAGAAATGAGGGTCAGTGCAGCCCCCTGGGGGTCCTGGAGTGGTTCCATGTGCTGAGAAAAACATGCACAGGGAGACAAGCAATCGGCCCTGGGACAGCCTCAGTGGGGCAACTCATTTATGGAAAGCAAAGGCAGGCAAATGAACCCATGACTTGGGTGAAGGTGGAGGTAACCATTAACTGAAACTCTGAGCAACACCTTGCATAGTCACATTTTGACCTACAGACTAATCACAAGTCAAAGGTTACCACAAAAGGTTTGGTCTCAAGTTTTACAAAGTACATTTTTCTGAGGTACATTGCAGGCACCTGGGGCAGCAAGGAGCGAGGAGGGAGGCAGCTGAGCAATCAGGATGTTTACTGGTGGTTTTTAGTTTAACCACATACAGTAATACATGGCTTTTAATTAAAGAAGGAAAGGGGGGTGTCATGTGTAGAAAGGTGTCCATGTCCGGGTCTCTAGCTGTCATAAATTCCAGAGGTCAGAGGGGACCTGCCATATCTCAATCCTAGGCGGGTAGGGTTTGGGGTCAGACCTGCTCAGACCTCATGAAAACTATGGCCTAGATTTTTCCGGGCAATGAGTCCAGCCCCCAACAATCACTCATTGTCAGAGAAATGGCAAAACAGGAAACCACTAGGAGAGATCACTTTCAACACTGGGAATGATGGAATTAGAGCCCAAGAGAAGGAATAAGTGCTGGACACACTATGGAGAGAAAGGAAGCTTCTTGCACTATGGTGCTCTGAGGCAAACGTGAACAGGTGCCATCTTAACAGTGTGAAGATTCTTCAGAATAGTAAGAACAGAGGTTTACAGTATCCAATTCTATCATTTCTGGATGTGTACCACTTTATGAATAAATAATGATGATGATGATGATGATGATGATGATGATGATGATGGTAATATTTTGTCATCACCAGGGCTCCTTGCAACAGACTGACCTTCATCATACAGAAGCTAAGAGACATGGAGAGAGGCTAAGACAACACATACCAAAGCTTCCTATGATGTTCTTGGGCTGGGCTGGAACCTGGGTCACAGGCTTCAAAGCAGCACAGTATCAAGGTGGACAACTTTACTGGTCATGCTATTATCTTTAAACGTTAACTTACTGGGGCCAGGCGATGACATACACTACTACTGTGTGCAAGGACCCAGGTTCAAGCACCCACTCTCCAGTGGCAGGGGGAAAGATTCACAAGTGGTGAAGTAGGGATGTAGCTGCCTTCTCTTTCTCTTCCTCTCTCCCTCCCTCTCCCCTCTCAATTTCTCTGTGTCTCTATCTAATAAAATATTAAAATTAAGTAAAAGGGAAATAAAAAGAGAAAAGTCAACTCATTTATTTTTATAGGAATGATTACACTGGCTCACCTGCATTGCATGATACTGTGGCATATTTACATAACCTTTGTTTTGCCTGAAAGATTCCCCACCCATGCCTGCAGGGTACATTAATCCCGCCAGCCTTCTGCCTTCCCAGAGTGCCTTGTTTTCTCCACCCTCTTTCCTAGCCAATCCCGTTGCCGACTTGCCACTTCTGTTTTTTTCCCTATAAAGCATGCTGCTGTTCCTGGTTTCACTCTCTTTCTCTTCCATGTCCAACTTATAGAAGACCTGGAGAAGGACTGGCATGCATAGCGGAGGCAGCCATTTTGCTAGCTCCATGTGGCCTAAACCCGTTTTGCTCATACCCAGCTCCAGGGAGTCCACATCAATAAAGAACTGTATTACCATGAGGCTACGAGTTCTTCTTCTCTCTCCAGCAAGGCTAGCCTGGCAAATGATGAGGACAGAGTATTTCTCTCTAAAGCATGAGGGAATGTTCTTATTAATATTACTAGGCAAGGTCATGTCAAATTATTAATTACCCAAACAAATAACAGCAGAGATTTATAATTTCTGTGCTCATTAGAGATGTGTAGAATTCTTCCTGTCTCAGAAAACAGTGGCATGCTCATGTCCTGAATGGTTGAGCTGCATCACCACATGACTCCCACACAGCTCTTAAGTAACATAGAACTTCATCAACCATGCGGCTTAAGGTTCATTTACAAATAACCCCTCCACTCAGATAGTTACACTATATATATATATCATCACTGTGTTATCTGGTTCTGGGTCAAATGATGAGCACCTGTGGTCATTCAAGTTTTACTAGGGGATGTGATTTGTAAATTAATCATAACCCAAAAAGCATGTCTATCTACACAGCTTGCTGTGTTGTTGTTACAGTCTGTGGAGAAGTAAAAAAGGAACAGAAGACACAGATAAGAATGTGACCATGCACAGCCCTGAACCCTGTCTTGTTCCTGCTTTGAATGCAAAGGCACATCAGCGATCATTTGGTACAAAGAGCAGTGAAGAAGAACCCTGCTTTCAATTCGCATTATAACGCTGAGTTTGGAGAGGATGGGTAAAGTTATCTGACATGGAACAGCCTATGTTAGTGAGAGCTGATACAAACCCTGGTGAGGCCTCTCTATTCAGACGAATATGTCTCTGAAAGACATAACCTTTCCTGTCATGAAGGCAATGTTCATTGCAATTGGAGAAAATTAAATCACTCGGAATGCTAGAAAAGACAGAAAATTTTAAACTAAATGCCACTCATCACACTATAAAGCAGAGGGAATGATGTGTTGGCTTAGATAGGAGAAAACGTCTATGACACTATCTATCATTAAGCTGAGAAATCTGTCACGTATGTTTTCCTTACGATGATGGTTTTTTAACTCAGTCTGGGATTGAGCTGTTTAAATAATAATTGGCAACTACAGAAGCTCAGACAAACTTTGTGCCCCCCACATAAAACCTTGTCTCCCCCCATAAAACTTAGACCACTGACAGCTTCTGAGTCCTGCATTGCTCAGCATTTTCAGGTGCCTAAAAAGCTAAAACAAATTGTCTGCACTGTCCTAAACTACTGATACTACACTTTCTGCATTCATTCTATCCAAAATCACCAAAGTCCTCAAACTTAGCTGCCTGACTGATGGCCAGCTGTCAGCACCTTCTCCAAAGCTTGGAGGCAGAACAGAGGGTGGGGAAAATGAGTGTGATAATGGGTAAATCTGTTGCCTGTTTCCAATCGCTTTATTATTAAATGCACACTGATTAAATTAAATATATATATATATATATATATATATCAAATCCTGTTTTAAGCGAACTCTATCAGAAATTGCCTAAGAATTTCACTTTAGGAAGAGAAGATTTGGTGACTCTTTCTTATTTGTAAAATAGCCAGTTTGACTTCATGTGTGCATATATTTAATTCTTCTCCAGTCAAGGTCCCTAATCATGACAGGATGTGTACATGGGCTGCTGTTGAGACAGGAAAAAAGCTGAGTGCTCTCTACTTCAGAATGAAAAGACACAGACAACAACAAACACTGTGTGTGAGTAGACCAGCTCCAAATCTGAGTGAGTCACACAGCAGATGGAGGTGAAGGGAAAGAGTTGAAGGGGCCTGAGTTTCCTCAGACTGTAGATGGGAAAGACGAGGGTCTTGTGGCAGTCTGCGGTGGCAACACAGATTTTAAACAAGTATGGAATTATAACCTGTCACAGTCTCTTAAACCAGTGTTATCTCAATAAAATACACAAAGATTACATCACATACAAAGTAAGTATCAATATTATACTGCAAAAAGGCTGTGTAGGAAAAATAATTGTGGGTCTATATGTCTAAATATTTCCAAATTCCTGAGTGCATTTCAGGATAGTTTATGGAAAACTGATTTCTTTTTTAAGGGTGATTGGCGATTCTTACTATTCTTAATTTCTATCAATAAGCTAACATACAGCAATCATGAAAAATCATTTACCTCAGATATGGTATTTAAATGATTTTACTTAGCAAATGATGGTTACATTGTTACATGTCTATATATATATATATATATATATATATATATTATTATTAATACTATTCAAGTCAAATGTAGTCAGGGAATTTTTTTCTAAATAGAAATCTGTAATCATAAGACATAATATGTTTAATTTTGATAATAAGTTTCATACAGTCATGCTAAAGTCATTCTCCAAGAGTTTTCAGGGACGAAAAAGTTTGACCAAAAGTGTCAAAATAAATTCTGACACTGAAATCACAAATTGCACACTTTGAAATCTCAGACATTCAGGAGGCCAGGCAGTGGTGCACCAGCTCAAGTGTTCATAGGAAGAAGTGCAAGGACCCACTCAAGGAGCCTGGTTTGAGCCCTGGCTCCCCACCTGCAGGGTTCACTCTGTAAGCAGTGGAGCAGCTCTGCAAGTGTCTCTCTCTCTATCTGCTCCTCCTCTCTCAATTTCTCTCTCTCCTATCCAATAAAAATGAATAAAAATGGGGAGTCCGGCGGTGGCGCAGTGGGTTAAGCGCACGTGGCGCAAAGCGCAGGGACCGGCGTAAGGATCCCGGTTCGAGCCCCCGGCTCCCCACCTGCAGGGGAGTCTGTTCACAGGCGGTGAAGCAGGTCTGCAGGTGTCTATCTTTCTCTCCCCCTCTCTCTCTGTCTTCCACTCCTCTCTCCATTTCTCTCTGTCCTATCCAACAACAAAGCAACATCAACAATGGCAATAATAACTGCAACGAGGCTGCAACAACTAGGGCAACAAAAAAGGGGGAAAAATGGCCTCCAGGAGCAGTGGATTCATGGTGCAGGCACCGAGCCCAGCAATAACCCTGGAGGAAAAAAAATGAATAAAAATGGCTGCCAGGAACAGTGGATGCAGTGTGTTGCACTAAGACTCAGAGATAACTCTGGAGGCAAAAATTAAAAAAAAAAATCTGCGGTTCAAGTCTAGCCTCATATCAAAGTCACAAGTATATTTTACCTGCTTGAGTCAGAAAACAAGTTACTCAGTATCACTAAATCTTGGTATCCTCAACAATAAAGAAAGAATTATAGCATCTCTGTTAAAGAAAAAGATATCAGAACAGAAGCAACTAGTGGCATTACTTCATAAGATACAGCTGTATATAAATAGTATAAAAGGTCATAAATTATGGTGAGGTCTTCGATGATACAGCAAATCCTAACAATGGGATTTTTAAAGTTAACCCAATTGCTAAATGACATGTTTATAGCTATCACCTTCTTAAACCCTAAGGCAGGGAGTCGAGCAGTAGTGCAGCAGGTTAAGCACACATGGCGCAAAAAGTTAATGGACCAGTGTAAGGATCCTGGTTCGAGCCCCGGCTCCCCACCTGCAGGGGAGTCACTTCACAGGCGGTGAAGCAGATCTGCAGGTGTCTGTCTTTCTCTCCCCCTCTCTGTATCCTCTCCTCTCTCCATTTCTCTCTGTCCTATCCAACAACAATGGCATAAACAACAATAATAATAACCACAACAAGGCTACAACAACAAGGGCAACAAAAGGGAATAAATAATAATAATAATAATAAACCTAAGACAGCAGAGACCTTCCCCTTTCTCTATAAAGCCCATGTTTCTCCAAGTCCTGAAACCTCTAGGGTGGGGCTCACTTTGCTGCATGCTTCTCTCAGTTCATACCAACTGATACTTCATCTGGTGATCCCAACCTAATCAGTGCAACCAGTACCACCTCAGCATGCTTCACTTGGGACTTTGTCCAGAGAAATCAGGAATAGAATGTCAACTCTTCAGCTTCATTACTCTGGTGAGACCTTTCCTAGCTCCTAGGACTCCGTAACTTCATTTCAAGTGGTACAGTTCTTAACAAAACATCAGAACCTAGATATAGACCAGGGCCCCTGAGATAGGGCATATGCACATGCATCCATATGTTAGGGGGGGAACTATATACCTTAAAGAAAAGTGCACAGGAATTTGCAGGGAGCCAAAAAATGAAGCAAGTAAGTAGAAAGAATTAAAAAAGACACCTTAAAGTACCTAATGAAACAGTCCCTATTTAGACCTAGATACCCTCCCTCCCTACGTCCTATTAAATGTCCCCCAATCACTCCAAGCTAACTTTGTCAGACAAAGTAAGGACTATAAAAGCTGAATAAGGACAAGAGACTGGCACACTTTAATGATGACGCTTTAGTCACTACCAGGCCACCACATGACCTAGGGCCTAGTCAGGGAGTCCTGGGGTTCTCACACAGACATGATGGGCCTAGACCTCTAACAGATCCCTAACAGATGGTCATCTCCATCAGGAACAACACCATGGACCCCTTTGTGGGCCCCTACAGGACTTGCCCTCATAGTGGATCCACAATGGTAGGGAATGTTCCATTATCCTAATGGAGGTTGGACAACATACTCCATCTACCAACCAAGGAAGATGGATCCTAAAATTATTGCAGCCTAGAATGTTCCTAGCTGGGGCCATAGAATGTGATCTCAGATGCAGAGGTTACATAGGCTCCAGTGCTGACTATGGGCCCAAGATCAATCAGGTGAGGTTTATAGTTAACAATATTTATATACTTTCCCTATACTTGAGAACTATATTCTTGCCTGATTCAAATTTCTTGTCCTTTTTTTCCAACTATGACACCATCTCCCCAGACAATAACCTGGGTCCAACTCCATATTAGATGTCAGGCTCAGGCAAAAACTAATAATGCCATGGCCCTCTGAAACATACCTAAAATACACCTACTAGCTTCATCTAAAACAAAGACCCCAAATCTCCATCCACAATATTCTTGCCTTTAGGTTCATGATTAGTCAACAATTTGTTCTGCTTTCTATCTTAACTCCCTTTCAGTCACCAGGTTCCAGATGCAACCATGATGCCAAATTGACTTCCTTGGGCAGAGTACTCCATCAATGTGTTCTGAAGCCCGGCTTCCCCAGAGCCCTGCCCCACTAAGGAAAGAGAGACAGGCTGGGAGTATGGATCCACCTGTCAACACCCATGTTCAGGTGGGAAGCAATTACAGAAGCCAGACCTTCCACCTTCTGCATCCCATAATGACCTTGGGTCCATACTCCCAGAGGGATAAAGAATAGGGAAGCTATCAGGAGAGGGCATGGGATATGGAGCTCTGGGGTTCAGTAATGTGTGGAATTGTACCCCTCTTATGGTATGGTCTTGTCAATGTTTCCATTTTATAAATAAATAAATAATAATAATAATAATACCAGACATTCATTGTGACTGTTTAAGTTTTTGTTAGTTGAATAACTATTCTGCTGCATGATTCCATGGTTCATTTCAATGTCCCTAGTCGTGATAATAGCTATGTGATCTTCTCAGATGATTTATGATGCCCCCTGACTCTGCATGACTCTGGAGGCATAATGGTGCTTCCTGACTCTGAGTAGCCCTGCCACAGTGCAGAATTGCACATCAGCAGGAGATGGGGGCATGCCTGGCAGTGCCTCATGCTGTTCTGGGGGACACCTGACTTGGTGGAGACATGTTTTATAAGTGCTGATCTATTTGATAAGCTTGGCTTATATGGATAATTGATTTTCAGCCTCTTACTCAGGGGTCAGGAAAATGATTCTTCAAGTGGCCTGGAGTAAACAGTGTAGGAAGTCTGTCACAATGACTTATCTTAGTCGCCCCATCATGAAAGGAGTCACAGATGACGTGTACAGTCATCCCTTGGCTGCACTCACATGTGTTCTATTTACACAAACAGACTTGGTCTGACCCTCATGGCCTTGTGCGCTGACCCCTTCTGTAAATGTGATGAAACTCTGGTGATGATGTTCCCTCTAGGAAAATGAGTAGATAAGGCTTCATCTATAACATCCCCAAGCCTAAATACTCTTGAAATTATAGGTTAGTTATGTCTTTAAAAATGCCGCCTGCCTAAACACCATGATTCCATTACTTCATGATTCCTGATTTCTACTCATCAGTTGTATTACTTTAAAATGGATGAAGTAATTGCCTTGGATAATTGTCTGAGATTTTGTGTGTCTTTCCAATTTACAAAGTGTTGACTTTTTCACTGCCATCAGTGTAGATTAGAAATCTAGGTGAAGCCCAGTGCTGAGAGAACAATCCTGATGGTGAAGAAAAATAAAATATGGTAGTTGTCATGCCCCCACTCAACTCCAGACCGACAGGTCTGACAGGGTCAGCACCCCGGAAAACTCTCTTCAAGGAAGAAGAATTCTGGGAGTGGGTCTTGGCATCCTGAGCAGATCTAAATTGGAAACTCTGATTCTTGTTTTCATTATGTACATGGTAATGATGCCGTGTAATCGGGGATGAACAGCCCCTGTTCCCAGATTAGATTCAGATGAACAGGAAATGAGGTGGACAAAGTTATGGGTCATCAAATACATGAAGTTTTAGGAAAAATTCTTAATAATACTTACTCACCTCCTCTTATGAAATATGTTAAAACTCTACGTAAAATACTATCTGCTAAGCCTATTACTCAGAAATGCATCACCCCGTGAAGTACGACATTTCTGTGTAAAACTGCAAGGCCATCTAATCAAGAAATGAGCTTTACTTTCTGTTCCAGATATTGTTTATGTAAGACTGAAAGATATATAAACTCTCACTGGCTGAATATAACTGGAGCTCAGATTCCCCCTCCAACAGAGTGTGGTGTATTCTGTTCTCCCTGTGCCGACTCCTGACCCCCCAGGTGGTTGCCTTCGGAGTTCCCTGATCCTGCTGCTCCTCCCGCTGTAGTGGTCAGTCGCAGTTAGTGATGAAAACAGAAAGCTAAGGCCTCCAGAGTGAAAAGGCAATGAAAGTTAAGTATCCAACAACTTCCTGAGTCCAGGTTGTGGTGGTAAACCAGGGTAAGTGCACACATCACAGTACACAAGGACCCGTGCACGCATCACAGTGCACAAGGACCCGTGCACGCACCACGGTACGCAAGGACCCGTGCACGCATCACGGTACGCAAGGACCCGTGCACGCATCACGGTACGCAAGGACCCGTGCACGCACCACGGTACGCAAGGACCCGTGCACGCATCACTGTACACAAGGACCCGTGCACGCATCACTGTACACAAGGACCTGAGTTCTAGCCCCTGCTGAAAAAAAAAAAGCTTCTATTAGACTAGACAGAGCACTGCTTTGAGACACTCTCATATTTCCAATTTTTACAAAAAAAAAAAAGAAGAAAAAATCAAGACTATCTTTGTGGAGTAGAGTCAGATTCATTCTCTAGTATATGATCACAATATTTAGGATTTTCATTAAAGCACAAACCGAAGAATTGTTTAGGAGAGGAACTGTGGAGGAGTATGATTCTCCCAAAATTGACAGAGAGAGAGGGGGGAGGGAGGGGAGACGAGAGAGGTGAGAGGGGAGGGGGAGAGGGGCAGGGGAGAGGGAGAGGGGAGAGGAGAGAGAGGAGAGAAATAAGAGAGAGAGGAGAGAGAGAGGAGAGAAAGAATAGAGAGAGGAGAGAGTGTGCTAAGTACAGCTCACACACAGTTCTGCTATCCAGATTACTAACCTATTTAGAGTCAGATTACTCAAATACACACACACACACACACACACACACACTAATTTTAATGCTACCACAGTTATCACTGGGACATGCTGCCAGCACTAAGTACCCACCTCTCCCGGCAGTCATTTTTTCCTTATTGATCTTTTCTCTTTAAATGCTATTAGATAGGACAGAGAGAAAGACAGATGCCTACACACCTGCTTCAATGCTTGCAAAGCATCTCCCCTGCAGGGAGGGGAGCAGGGGCCCAAACCCAGGTCACTTGTGTTTAACTGGGTGTGTCACCATCTGCCCCCATAAGGACTATTATGTATAAATGAATTACTTTAATTTTTAAACAGATTTCTAAGGCCAACACTTCTGCTACATTTATTTTATAGACATGAACACTGAGCCACTAAGGATCAACTGTTCCAAGTCACAGAATTACTAACTCAAAAGTCAGGATTGGAGCTCAAGTCATCAAGCTTCAGAACCCATGCTAATTATTGCACTTTTCACAGTGGCATTCATTAAAAACATTTTTTTTTCTTCTCCAGCCATATTTTCATTAAAATATTAATTTCAGAGAAGATACTCCAAGTTTGTTTGACCTTTATCACAGGGCACTAGGAAATTAACAGACAAGATATTCCACATGTAGTAAACTTGATGACAAGGCAGATCTTGTACTGGGAAGTCAACACTGTCTACACAGCTGCCTTGCAAAATGGCTGTGAACTTGCTAGTGATTCATTCCCTTTTTAGCAGAGCTCTTCAAAACATTTTAAAAAGTTAAAGTGACTTCAATGAAATTATCACAGGGCCTGTCAATACCACTCTTAAACATTTACACAAACACTTATCCCAAAAGGACATGGCCACTCCTATATTCATAGCAGCCTTCTTCTCAGTGAGCGAAGAGTGGGAGCAGCCTGAGTGCCCTCACTCAGGTGACTGGCTAAGGAAGCTAAGAGACATATATTCCACTGAATTTAACAGTCAGGCAGGATGGTACTGTGTCCTTTGGGAAAAAAAAAAGGATGGAATTACGCTGAGTGAAATGGGCAAAGAGAAGAAAGACAGTTACAGGATGGTTTCGCTCCTATGTGGAGTCTAGAGGACTGATAAATATATTTGACTTAATTAATTATCATTGGATAGAAAAAGAGAGAGATTGAGAGCCAGGGGAGATAGAGAAGGAGAGAGGCATAGAGACACCTGCAGCCCTGCTTCATCACTCCTGAAGCTTTCCCCCTGCAGGTGTTTCTAAGACTTTTGAGAACTATGGTGGTTATCTTTGGGAGGCGAGAGGGTGGAGACACAGATCTGTGGTGGTGGATGAAGTGTGGAACTACACCTTATAATTCTACAATCGTGTAACTACTTTTTTCAAAATAAAAAAATCCAAGTGGCTTGAATGAGTCACTACTTTATCCATGACAACCTAATATTAATTTATCGCTTTCTGGAACCTTGACTTTATTAACCTTGACATCAGTCATGAGAAAAAATATATACACACACACACACACACACACACACACACACACACATATATATATTTCAATACTGCCTTCTGATATATCATGTTCTGTTAGGTAAACCAGTAAATTTATTTATATAACCAAACAACTCCTCCCTCTGTCTCCCAATTAATAGAGCTTTTATGTTTAGAAAGTAATTGGTTCGATTTAGTGAAATGGCCAATTATGAAGCAGGTATTTCAACTGTGCAAAATGCCTAGATTCTGGCCAGAATTAATTATGACTTGTCTTAGCTCATCTCCAAATCACCCACACAGAAATGAACTGAAGAGTATTTCAGGGGCCAGGTAGTGGTGCATCCGGCTAACAACACATATCACTATATACGAGCCCTCACTCCCCACCTACAGGGGAAATGCTTCATGAGAGGTGAAGCAGGTCTGTCGGTATCTATCTGCCTCTTCCCCTCACTGTCTCCCTCCTTTCTCAATTTCTCTGCCTCTTCAAATAAAAATAGGGAAAAAAATAAAGGAAAAAGAAAAAAAAAATGGCCACCAGGAGCAGTGGGTTTGTAATGCAGGCATTGAGCCCCAGAGATAAGACTGTTGGGGAAAAAAAAAAGGATTATAAAACTTCTCAATTTACATTGTTTCAATATGTTATTATGTTTTGAAAGGACAGACCCAAGCTCTTCCAGTCAGATAGATATACTTTGTAACTATAAATAGAAAGCCTTATTAATAATAAATTTTTACTTCTGTTCAGTTTTCCATTAATTCGTTCTTTTACATTTTGTACATTGCAATGGGATTTTTTTTCTCCCCGTTACAGATGTTTGGATTCTGTAATCCCCTGGAGTGGCAGGATTCTGCATGTTCCATCTGTAGTGATAAACATATCTGGTGATTAGAATTTCATACAAAGCAAAATACTAATACATCATTAGGCCTACAAAATATTTAGTCCTCCATATGTTGTTTGTGCTTCAAATTTTGCAAATATTTTTCAAGAAAGTACAATTCAGAATAAATAACACACAAAAGTAAAGTCAAGAGAAAACAAGGGGGGTTTAGAATATTTAACTTCTTTGTTTTATATTTTTAGTTGCTTCAAGTTTACTATTCAACTCTTAGTTTCTCTTAGTCCCTTGAAAAATAAAAAAAAATGAATGTACAGAGGGGAGGAGAATTTCAAGATACTAGATTCTAGTTATATTATATAGTTGGTCTTAAATTTAGCTTAGTTGCAATTGGGTGGGGATAATTCTTGAGAAATTTCCCGATTGTCAGGCATCTCACTCAGAGTAGAGTATTTCTCTTAGACTGTGCAGAGAAGTGAGAATTCAGTTTTGTTAGAGAGTTTGATGCAGCCTCACTCAGCCTTGAATCACCATTTAAGAAAGAAACCAGAAGTTAGGCAAAACTATATGCCTTTCATTGTATATAATACGACAGCAAAGCTCAAAGGTAAAACAAACCCCCAAATAAGAAATATCATCAGAAAAGAGAGCAGAAAGGAAAGAAATATGCCTTGACAGCCCAGTACTTGTTTTATTTATTATTTTTAATTTTTAATATGTATTTATTCCCTTTTGTCATCCTTGTAGTTTTACTGTTGTAGCTATTACTATTGCTATTGATGCCATCATTGTCTGATAGGACAGAGAGAAATGGAGAGAGGAGGGGAAGACAGAGAGGGGAAAGATAGACACCTGAAGACCTGTTTCACTGCCTTTGAAGTGACTCCCTTGCAGGTGGGGGGACGGACTTGAATCGGGATCCTTACTCGGTTCCTTGTGCTTTGCACCATGTGAGCTTAACCCGCTGCACTACCACCCCATTCCTGCCCAGTATTTGTTTTATATCTCAACAAAGGTGCTAGACCTCTAATAGAGGCAAAACCCCATTGACTGTATAAAATGGGGCCACTGCATCAACACTCACACGTGGACTGGCAGCTAATAACCAGCAGGTAACGTGCTGATTTTTCAGCATTTATGATGAGAGCCGGTTACCTCCCCACTAAATTTCTTCATCACTGATGTATATCTTGCATTCACCCCTTCTTTTATGCGTTCACTGCATCTTGGGCTCCTTCCTTCAGAGTCTAGCATGCTGAATGCTGGAAGAACCAAACCAGTCCCTCTCATCTGCTGAAGGGTGAAAATGATAGAATGTTTCAAGGAACTCACAAACATAATACCCAGAGCCCAGAGCTGCATATTTCAGTGTGAAATGGAAACGTCCATGTGCCCCTGGAGATGAAGCAATTTTAATACTTGTCTGGTTTAAGGATGACTAGAGGGGACTCCTGAGTTTTTCCTCTCAACAAGCAACCTAGAGATATGTTACACACACACACACACACACACACACACACACACACACACACACACACAAAAACTGGATAAGCTCCATCAGGTCAGTCACATTGACTCTTGGGGGCACAGAGGCTGGTGGCCTGGAATCAATACTCTGGTGGCTAGTCCCTGCGGATGTTATAGCCCCACAATGTTAGGCCAGCTTCTGACCTTTTATTTACAGTCTTATTTATTATTCATATTTATTAAATATTTAAAATGCCAACTATTGTATTAGGTGACTATTATGAGCAGAAAAGGTCTCTGTACCTCAGATCTACCTAGTTAATATCCTGGGCTTGGTATTAATTATCTGAACTTCTTTTCAAAGAAAATTTCTGAACCACTATGTCTGCATTTCACATCCAATGATGGCAAACTCCACTGGTAGAAACCAAGAGTGATTATGAAGAATATTCCTTAACTAGTATATTTCTTGATTAATTACCTTTTGTTCCCCCTTACTATTGTGTTATTGCTGGGGTTCAGTATTACAAATCCACGGTTGCTGGAGGCCATTTTCTTATTTTATTGGATAGAACAGAGAGAAATTGAGCGGGGTGAAGAGAAAGCTAGAAACCTGCAGACCTACTTCACTGCTTGTGAAACGCCCCACCATCCCTTACCCCCACAGGTGGAGAGAGTCAGGGGCTCACACCTGAATCTCTGCCCAGGTCCTTGCACTTAGTGCTATGTGCAGTTGAGACTGTGAGCCATGGACCTGCCCCTAATTTTTTCATAAGTGAGCCCACCATTTCTATATTAATGTAGGAATGCTATTCCTAACTGACACTGTAAATATCTGCACTTGGGGAATAAGGAATTTGTTAAAATAAGAAGGCTGTCAAAGTCCAGTGTTGGTGTTTTCTTAGAAGTGTTTAGACTATTCCAGTGCTCACAGTATATTGGTTTATTAATCCAGTGAGGAACCAAACTTGCCTCTTTCCTGTGAGGTGGGGATTGGTAATGAAAGGCAAAAGGTTTAGCTTTATAAAAATATTTAAGTTTTTTATTCATTTCCTATTTATTGCATAGAGACAGAGAAATTCATAGAGTTAGGGGAGATGGAGAGGGAGAGAGAGAGAGACAGAGATATACAGAGAGAAAGACAGAGAGATACAGAGAGAGAGACAGAGAAAGAGAGACAGAGAGAGACAGAGACAGACACAGAGAGAGATACAGAGAGAGAGACAGAGAGAGAGACTGATTCTACAGAACTGCTTTCCCCCTGCTGGTGGAGACTGGGGACTTTAACCTGAATCTTTGGACATAGTAACAGGTGTACCACTGCCCAGAACCTTACATTGCTTTTATTTTATTTATTTATTTATTTATTTATTTATTTATTTATTTACCTACTTATTTATTTTTGGTCTTGCTCTTTGCTTTCAATTTGCCATGCTTGGACTGTGAGTATGTGTGATCTCACTGTTTACAAAGCCACATTTTCATTGTTTCTAATTTCACTTAGAGAAATAGCGAGAGGAGGGCTACCACAGCCCTGGCATTTCCCCTGATATTACTATATCCCCACGCAGTGCTGGAACTTGATCCTGGGCCCAATGCAGGCCAAGCAAGTCACATTCCCTAGCTTGTGAGCTGCCCTCCATCCTTGACTTCACTGCACGTCTCCAGAGCCGAGCGTCCAGCTTCTCCTGGGGAGTTTTGTGTTCTCACACCAAGAGAGAGGAGTATGTCTACAGGACTTTATGCTGCTTAAATTAAACCTAGGACTGTGGACAGCATTTCCATAAGGAAAGAAATCATCTGAGTGAACAATTCTTCAACAACAAAAGCAAAGTCTTGATGCTTTTCAGCCACCAAGATGCAGATGCTACCATGACACCACCTTGACCTCCCTGGACAGATGACCTCACCCGTGTGTCCTGGAGCCTCCCCTCCCCAGAGCCCTGCCCCACTAGGGAAAGACAGAGACAGGCTGGGGGTGTGGATCCACCTCTCAATGCCCATGTTCAGCAAAGAAGCAATGACAGAAACTAGACCTTCCACATTCTGTACCACATAATGGTCCTGGGTCCGTACTCCCAGAGGGATAAAGAATAGGAATGCTTACAATGGAGGGGATGGGACATGGAACTCTTGCTGTGGACCACCACAGTGGATGAGTGGCAGGAGAGTCAGGAGTCTTGGAAGGTGACCTCCCCGGTGGGTCAGTAGTCGGTGCAAGGGAGAACAGATAGACACCACACTCTATTGGAGGGTGAATCTGGACTCATTTTAATAGTGAAACTGCATTAGCTTTTATACTTTTTCAGGTTACATTCAGGTTACATAAACATCTAGCTTATAAGGAAGTAGCAGTAAGCATCATAGTCTTGTGACTTTGGCTGGGTACATGTCACTACCCCTTTTTACTGTAAAGAATGGTACAATACTTAGTATCACCCTGTTCTCAGGGGAGGTCATACTTAGAATTGTTTTTGACTTTTGCAGAGGGCTCTTTCTATCATTAATCTTCTATGGGGGGCATACAGATCTTTGCCTAGTCGTGGACCACTACTCATCTAGATCTGGTAAAGTTTAACTATTAATCTTTCTTTGTTTCAATACGTCAACTTGTACCTGGGAGGCCTCAATCTCTGCATTCTTTCTTTGAGGGGCAGGTCATAACATGACTTCTTTTGTCCATCTATGCTGACCCACCTTCCCCACTTTCATAATGTAACTTTCAAATATGCCCCTGTGTAAGGGAGAGGGGATGCTTCTGACTCTCCATTTCCACCAGGCACTGCCAAAGCGCTATTAATCAATTGTGACAGTATAATTATTTGTAACAATAACAGGGGGAGAATGAGTCGACCCATTCTCATCCTCCTGCCCAGCTTCCTTGTAGTCTGAATGCAGGTCCAGAGGAGATGACCGTGTCAGGCTCCCTGGCATTCGTGATGGGGCGCTACAAACTCTGATGGTAGGAACTGTGTGGAACTGTACCCTGTTACCCAAAGAACTGCCCATTCGGATTTAATCAATAAATTAAAAAAATATATAAATTCAAATGCAAAGTCAAACAGAAAGCAATGAAAATCCAGAGCCTTTTTCAGGAATGCCTTCAGGGAGCCAGGCATCATGGAGCCCAGCAGCAGGGAAAGGGATATCTGGAGATCTGAAGGGAGGGGAGGGGGAGGAGCAGGAGGGGGCTGCTCAGTGGATAAACCAAGACTTACCCAGGCCAGGAGGCAGGGTCATGCCCGAGGGAGTAGCTGGAGTTAACTGGCCCTGAATAACCCTCCTCTCCCATGCCCCCAGTGGGCCTGTATGCCCATTCTATCCCTCAGACTCCTGTACATGGACTCTTGCTACCAAATGTGCCGGTTCATATCTCAGACCCTCTCCTTGGGCCCTCCAGAGGTGCAACTGTCTTCTGCCCCAATGTCCTCCTCATTCAACACCTCCCAAAACCTCTAACTGCCCTGACAGCCTGTCTGGCTTCTAGCTTGACAGAGAACAGATGTTAAGAAGAGAAGCCGGGACAGTCCTGGCATCAAATCTTAGCTCTGGCGCTGGTTACAAGGTTGACCTTGGGAAAGAACGACATCTGAAACTCAGATTCCTCAGAAAATGTGGAAGCCTGCATTGTAACGCGCACAGAAGCATTTGGGAGAAGCACTTGGCAGAGTGCCGGGCATATGGTGCACCAATATTAGTGCTAATGATTATTAGTAATGATTAGTTAGGTAATTCCAAAGACAGACCTCCAGGACCAATATTTCACTTTAGCTCTAACCTTGATTCCCAGCACTCTGCTACGTCTTACTGTCGCTTCTTATGAAAAATACTTTTATGGACGAGGGGACCTCTCAGCTAGTACACCATCAGGCTTGCACACCTGAGGCTCTTTTTCAGTTATATGACTTTATCTTTTTCACTGATTATTAAATCCACAACAAAAGGATCTCAGATTAGAAATTTTGTGAACAGGACCTTGTCTACCTTGATTAAAAGAAAATCACAACATTATCTACAGATTTATTTTAATAATGGCATTACTTTACTCCATATTATAAATAGGGAATTAACTTGGGAATTAACTTTACATGTATATAATATAAATACACACACCTTAGATATATATTACTCAAGTCTTTTTCAGTAGCTTCATGTATGATTAACTGATTTTGCTATACCAGAATGCCTTCTGAGATCATATCATTATTTCCAGAAATATGCAGAACAAAATATACAGAGAAATATGCAGAAAATATATAGAAAGAAATTACCTGGTAGAACTAAGAGTACTTTTCTTTAAAATGCTCATTTTTCCTGTTTGATGGCCCTAGAATGAATTAAAATTTTGATTCTTGGTATAAATTTTGTCACTTTTTAAAATGCTCTAGTATCATTAAATTAATCATAAACCAGGTACTTTGTCCAAGACATATAATACAAAAGTAAGTTAGAGTATGTTTATTAGCTTTTTCCCTAAGTATCTATTCTTAAATCTAATGGAGACAAAAGAACATACTATTAGACATGTAAACAGATTCTATGTCATGATAATAAGCAGGAGAAGTGAAAATATATTAAAAGACTTGATGAGGACAATATTACAGTCAAGAAAATTGCACAGGTAGTAATTCACTATAGCTAAACCCTAGAAGGTACTTTAAGTTGAAATGAGAAATGGATGCCTGTATCTCTATTTATGTTTATATATCTATATCTGCATCTCTATCTATATATAGAGAAAGGCACAGAGTGAAAGAGAGAGAGAGAGAGAAAGAGAGAGAGAGAGAGAAATGATGCCTACAGACATCACCATTTGTGAAGCTTCCCTCCTGCAGGTGGGGATCAGGGGGTACTTTTTACTTTTTTAAGATCCATTTCGATTTACTGAATGTAAAAAAGGAGGAGCTTCACGTGGGCAGAGAGAGGAGCCAGGACATCATTCATGTTCCATGTAACAGAGGAGTGCTGCATTACCATGGGTGAGACCCACATAATGAGTCTGGTCCCCACCTCATTAAAGAAATCAGTACTGTCATTTCTTCTCCTCCTTCCTTTTTCTGCCTGTCTCTTTACAAATGACAATAATATTACATTTTTTTAAAAAGTGACAAAACAAATTTTCAAGTCATTCAGTAATAATTATTATCAACTGAGATGAAAATGTTAATATATTCTCTTATGGGTATTAGGTTCAAGTAGTAAGTTGGCATAATATTGACTTTTTTTTGTTGCTTAAACAAAAGGTGGTTTATGTCATAAAAGAGTTAAATTATGCTTCATCAAAGCAAGAGTATCATAGGCATGTACATATGCAAACATGATCTCCTAGGATTGGTTCTGAGTCTGAGATGAACAGGAAATATCCTTCCAGACTGTAGCTCAGCACATGTAAAAAAAACAGAGAGTCTGTGGGTAAAAATAATAAATAAATAAGGAACCGGGAGAGGGGTGGGCAGTGGTGTACCTGTCATACACATTACCATGCTCAAGAACCTGGGTTCAAGTCCCTGCTCCACACCTGTGTGTGTGTGGGGGGGGAGCTTCAGGAGCAGTGAAGAAGGATTGCAGGTATCTTTCTTTCTCTCTCTATGTCTATCTTCTCCTCTCAATTTATATCTGTCCTATAATATTAAGAGGGGGAAAAAGGATAAATAGCTAGAAGGAGCAGTGGATTATTTTTTTAAAAATATATGTTATTATCTTTATCTATTTATTGGCTAGAGACAGTCATAAATTGAGAAGGAGGGGGAGGTAGAGAGGGAAAGAATCAGAGAGACACCTGCAGCCTTGCTTCACCACACATGAAGCTTCCCACTTGTAGATGGGCATGGCGGCTCAAACCTGGGTCCCTGAGCATTGTAATGTGTGCACTCAACCAGGTACACCACCACCTGGCCCCTTGAGCAGTGGATTCTTTATGTGTGTACTGAGCCCCACCATGGCCATGCAACACAATAAAATGCAGTAACACGACAAGGAAATATACACCTTGAGGAAGAGTTGCCTTTAAAGGACAATAATGGGATGGGTCATCTATTTGCCCAGATCTCACCTAGAAGGCGAGTTAGGTCCATCTCAGGAGTGAAGGCAAGATTTCTAGCAGAAAATATACACTTCTGGCTTACCTAACGCAAGATGGAATCAGTGTCCTATCCAGAAACTGAGAGGTGATTCAGGATGGAAAACCACAGAGAAGAATCTTCTGTGTACAAATTGCTAAAATGTCTGGCTAAGCCCTGAACAGTAAAAGCACAGGGCTGGCTTGAAGTAGAGTCAAAGACCTACCTAAGAATAGATGAACTGGACTGAAGTGTGTGCTTTTATCCTCAGAATGGTATCTGCTGTTCACAACTAAATAATTCCTTATCCAAACAATACCACCAAAAAACAAACATTATCCGGAGATAGTTAACTGAAGGAGGAATTCCCACAACAAAATCAATATATGTAAAGTAAAAAATCCAAAACCAAAAGAGAGTTGAATTAAAAAATAAACAAATAATAAAAAATTTTAAAGCCAAATATATTTGAGACAAGTCTTGATATGATACAGATATTGGGATTCAGACTAGATCTTAAAATGTAAAGACACTATTTATATGTAAAAGAATGGTACATAATTTTAGCAGAGAATTTTTTTTAAAAAATAATTATATAAGAATCCAATTTGCAATTTAAAAATTCCAGGAATTCCTAGCTGCACTACAAAGGCAACAGAAGAGAAGCTGTTTAAGAACAGGTGGGCAAATAGACATTATCCTAATTTAAAAACCGGGAGGAAATATGTTAGGGAAAAAAGCAGTAAAAACAGCCTCCTCAAACATCTGTGGGAAAACACTAAAATATCTAATTTATATGCAGCTGGAGTCTCAGAAAGACAAGAGGAAATTTGGTGGAAGGATAACTCGGTTTGATGGAAGCATCCTTTTGTGAGGAAATCCTCACAATCAGAATCTCACTGAACTCCAAGCACAAGTTGAAAAATAAATCCCTACATTCATCATCATCAACTAATGAAAACTGAAGATGAACAAAATCTTGTCAGTAGCCTCAGGAAGAGAAAAATCTTAATTAGGAAAAGAACAACTATTAAAATACCAACTAACTTCTCACCAGAACTTTGGACCTCAGAAGATAGCCAAATAAATTTAAAATACTAAGAAAATCTAGTATTCTAAATCTAATAAAATTCATTTAAAAGAAAAAGATGTTACTTTCAGAATAAAAGATAAAGACAGATGCATTTCCATCCACAGTGAAAAGAAGAAGGGTCTGCAATTTTGGGGGCCTGAGGACTTGGATGCAGATGGATGCATAGTAGTCAAGAGAGATTAAAGAGGAACAAAACATTCACTGCAGAGGAGATCCAAAAAGCTAACAAACATATGAAAAATTGTTACAGGTTACTGATTGTCAGAGAAATGCAAATAAAGACAACACTGAGATACCACTTCACTCCTGTGAGAATGTTATACATCAAAAAGGACAGCAGCAACAAATGCTGTAGAGGCTGTGGAGACAAAGGAACCCTTCTGCACTGCTGGTGGGAATGTAAACTGGTCCAGCCTCTGTGGAGAGCAGTCTGGAGAACTCTCACAAGGCTAGACATGGGCCTTCCATATGACCCAGTAATTCCTCTCCTGGGGATATACCCCAAGGACTCTATAACACCCAACCAAAAAGATCTGTGTATACCTATGTTCATTGCAGCATAATTCATAATAGCTAAAACCTGGAAGCAACCCAGGTGCCCCAAAACAGATGAGTGGCTGAGAAAGCTGTGGTATATATACACAATGGAATACTGTGCAGCTATTAAGAACAATGAACAGCTATTAAGAACACCCATCTTGGATGGAGCTAGAAGGAATTATGTTAAGTGAGCTAAGTCAGAAAGATAAAAATGAGTATCAGAAGTTCAGAAAGAACAGAAAAGGAAGCTCAAAGCAGGTACTGACTAAATCTGGAGTAGGGCATCAAAGTAAAAACCTTGTGGTGAGGGTGGGGGTGGATATCTGGCTTCCTGGGTGGCAGGGTGGGGTGGATGGTATGGGTCACAGTCTTTTGGTGGTGGGAATGGTGTTTATGTACATTCCTACTAATTTGTAGTCATATAAATCACTAATTAATATGAAAGGAGAAAAATTGATTGTATGTATCAAACTTTTTAAAGCACAGACTAAGTCTTTTTAATATATAGGTATTATAGATATAATAATATATTTGATATGTTGACTCTCTTAAAAGCTTAGACCAGAGAGAACAGAAGCAACTGGTGGCACAGCTATATACAAATAATGTCAAAGGAAATAAATTATGGGGATATTGGGTATTATACAGCAAATCCTAACAAAGGGATTTTTCAAAGTTAACACAATTACCAAATAATGTGACCATAGCAATAACTATCTATTGTCTTCTTGAACCCTAAGACAGCAGGAACCTCACATTTCCACTATAGAGCCTATAATTCCCCCAGTCCTGGAACCTTAGGATGGGGCTCACTTTCCTGCATGCTTCTCTCAACTCATACCAAATGATATTACATCTGCCGATCCTAACCTAATCAATGCAACAAATACTACCTCAGCATGCTTCACTTCAGACTGTGTCCAGAGACGTCACGTGTGGAATGACAACCCTTCATCTTCATTACTCGGGTGAGACCTTTCCTTTCATAGTATACTCTAATTCCATTCCAGGCAGTTCTCTTCCTAATAAAGGCCCAAAACCTAGATATAGACCAGGTCCCATGAGATAGAGCGTATGTTCACATGTATCCATAAACTAGGGCAAAATATATACCTGAAAGCAAAAGTACACAATAGTCTGCAGTGAGTCAGTATAATGTTCTTAATGAAATAGTATCTAATTAGACTTAGATACCCTCCTCACCTACTTCCTATTACAGTTTTCTCACTCACTCCAAAGCTAACCTTAGCAAAGCAAGGACTGCAAAAGCCGAATAAGGGCAAGAGACTGGCATACTTCAATGACGACTCTTTAGTAAGTATCATACCACCTCATCAGGGAGTCCTGAGATAACCAAACAGACATGATGGGCTTAGATCTCAACTAAATCCCTCTCTCCATTGTTACCGGTCATCTCATCAGAAACAACAAAGAAGACCCCTTTGTGGGCCTCCCATAGGACCTTGCCCTCAACGTGGATCAACAACGGTAGAGAATGATCCATCCTCCAAAGGGAGGCTGGGCAACATACTCTATGCTACACCTGAGGAAGATGGGTCTATATTGGGCAGCTTGGAATGTTCCTACTCATGACCACAGAATGTGAGCTCAGACCTACGGGGATGCAGAGGTCACATAGGCTCCTAAGCTGAATATGGGCCCCTGACCAAATCAAATCAATGGGGTTTACAGTCAACAATATTTATACCCCTGTCCCATATTAGGGTGCTACTCTCTTCTCTGATCCAGCTTTCTGGTCCTTTTCCAGCCATGACATCACCTCCCCAGGCAATAACTTGGATCCACCTGCATATCAGATTTTAGGGAGGGAGGGAGAGAGAGAGAGAGAGAGAGAGAGAGAGAGAGAGAGAGAACCAGTATAGCTACAGACCCTTTGGAATATAATTAAAATATGCCTACTAGCTATCTACAAAATGGAGAACCCCCCAACACTTCATCTGCACTATTCCAGCCTTTAGGTTCATGATTGGTCAAAATTATGTTTGGCTTTGTATGTTAACTCTCGATTCTGCCACCAGGGTCCAGATGCTAGCATGATGCTGACCAGACTTCCCTGGACAGAGGACACCACCAAAGTGTCCTGAAACTCTGCTTCCCCAGAGCCCCACCCTACTAGGGAAAGACAGAGACAGGCTGGGAGTATGGATCCACCTGCCAACGCCCATGTTCAGTGGGGAAGCAATTACAGATGCTAGACCTTCCACCTTCTGCATCCCACAGTGACCCTGGGTCCACACTCCTAGAGGGATAAAGAATAGGAAAGCTATCAGGGGAGGGGGTGGGATATGGAGTTCTGGTGGTGGTGGGAATTGTATGGAGTTGTACCCTTCATATCCTATGGTTTTGTTAATGTCTCCTTTTTTAAATAAATAAAAAATTAAAAAAATAAAGAGTAACAAAAGTAGTGAAAGTGGGGTAAGCATGAAAGTGTACTTTTCTACTAATTGCTTTGAAACAAAGTGTCAATTTGCCTTTGACTTTAAATGCATATATGGCCGTATATATGCCTGTCTATCCATGTAGACCTCACCTGTAGTAAAAAGGAGGAAAGGATGAATTACACTTACAAAGCTGCAATGATCCAGTATTTTATCTGAAATAATGATAAAGATCAAAGCTAAATAAAGACAAAATTAAAAGCCATGAGTAGTTTTTTTTTTATGTAAAGAACAGCAGTACAATAAACTTCTAGCTCCAATGACATTGGGAAAGGAGAGAGAACATGATTATCAATATAAGGGGTGGGGGTAAATGTCATCATTAATGAACCAGTGTACATGAAAGTAATGAGATAATCATGAATAGTGTTGTTACCATAAATCTGACACCATGAAGCAGAAAAATCCCTCAAAAAAGATGAACAGAAACAACACACATTTAAATAGGAAATATGGAATCTCACTTTACCAAAAGAAAAGAACTCTTACATAGTTTTTTTTAAGTTCCACAAAGAAATTTCCAGGCCCAGATGGTTTCACGTTTCAATTCTGCCCAGATTTGAAAGTAAAAATAAAATCAGTTTTATACAAAGTCTTACTGAACACAGAGGAGGAACCATTCTCAACCTGTTTTATGTGGCCAGTCTAATTCTAATACCACAATCTGTCAGTGAATTACCATAAAAGGGAATTAAACTTACACCTTTCATGAATATAGATAAGGAAGGCTTTTTATTATTTTTTAATTATTAGAAAGTAAAATAAAATAACATATACTAGGACAATATAGCATAGCTTCATACAGTTTACCCAAAAAAAGTATGCCTCTGGTTTGAAAATTAATGTAACTGACTATAATTTTTTATAAATTTATAAATTTTTAATTTATTTATTAACATAAATAAATAAAAAATATATAAATAGGAAAAGAAACATAATCACAAGATTCGATGCCCATTTATGAATGAATAGTAACAACAGCACAGACACTTATCAGCCAACTAGTTTGGTATAAAATATCCCTAATGTAAAAAAAAATAAACTATTAAAATTGCAGCTATCACTGAAACAATCTAGAACAAAGTCCAATCTCGCAAATTCTGTCAATTTTTTTATCTTTATTTATTGGATAGAGACAGCCAGAAATTGAGAGGGAAGGGAGAGATAGGAGAGAGACAGAGAGACACCTGCTGCCCTGCTTCACCACTTGCAAAGTTTCCCCCTGCAGGTGGGGCCCAAAGGCTCGAACCTGGGTCCTTGAGCACTGTAACATGTGGGCCTCTACCAGGCCCAAATTCTGTCAATTTTTAATGCTATTGAAACAATGCATGAGAGTAGCATAATGGTCACTCAAAGGACCTTCATGCCTGAGGCACTCAAGTCCCAAATGCTAGCCCTGCACCTCCATAAGCTAGAGCTAAACAATGACCTGGTAAAAATAAAAGTATATATATATATATATATATATATATATATATATATATATATATATATATTGTTTATTATATATATATTGTTTATATATATAATAAAAATACAGCAAATATCACAAAGAGAAACTATCCTTACATGCTCATGACATAACTATTTCCAGGGCGGTTGGCAGCAGCATACTGGGTTAAGTGCACATCAAGGACCCACTCAAGGATCCAGGTTCAAGCCCCCACTCTTCCTTTGCAGGGGAACATTTCAATAGAAGTAAGGTAGATCTTTATCTGTCTATCTTTCTCTCTCCCTCTCTTTCTCAAATTCTCTCAGTCCTGTCCAGTAAAATGGTAAAAATAGCAACCCGTCCCAGTGATAACCCTATAGCAAAAAAAAAAAAAAAAAAAAAAAGAAAAGAAAAGAAAAGTGTGTGAGTGCCTATACTACCCGGCATTAATTATTATGCTGTAATGGTCAAAAACTGTGTGGTACAGCAATATATATGACAGTCTGTTGGTATGCTTTTAAAAACCCCTTCTGTTTCATTTGGTTTAAATCCCCCCTGCTTAACACTATTCTATTTACATAACCACTGTCAACAAGCACCACCCTTCCTCCAGGGCATTGGTTCAATCCCCACTGGTTCATGATATGTTTTTGCTCTGCCCCCTCTCCTTGTCACACTCTGATTGTCACCAGTCACTTTTCTCTCCACCCTCTCTATGTCACATCCTGTTTCCACCCTACTTGGCAAGTATATATAAAGACAGCATTGTGAGTTTTAGGGTACTTTAGTTAAGCTTAGCTTGATATAGATTGTGCAGCGTCCTACATGAATAAAGAGATACTGCCTACAGCTCAACCATGAGTCCCTGGTCGTCTGTTACCCGCCTGTGAAGCCAGCCCGGCGAAAACAACATAGCCCGGAGAAAACAACAACAGTTGAAATGCAATGGAATGCAATGAAAAACAGAATGGTCAGAAATTGTTCAAATGGGCAGAGTTGGAAACAAAATCAGGTCAGTGAATGAGCAACCTGCTCATGGTAGAAAGTTAAGAACTAAGCTATAAACTTAGAGAGGCTGAACCATACCTGTACCTATAGATATACTGTTGCTCAAATATGTAAACAATGTTTACCATTATCGCTACTCTACCAAAGTAGGTGAACTGTTCTACCAAACACTTCACAGAGAAAACATGAAATATAGAGCCTTTAGAATAAGGCCCCTTCTTCCCTAGTGACAGAAGAAAGAGGCTTGAATGCCTTACCACCACGGGCAAACGAGATTCTCTTATAATTCATACAGATTGTGTCATACAGGTCACTAAAATCGTTTTAGGGCATCTCCAGAACCACTCATATTGTCCTGTCTATATATTTATTGTACATGTCGGAATCTGGATTCTCTGCTTGAGAACTTGGCCTAGCCTACGTACCAATAGGCCAGGCAGTCTAAAGATACTCTCAAAATAAGTGCTGGTGCCTCAGGACTAAGCATCAGCCTCTTATTCTGCACGAGGAGAAAAGCCTACTTAAAAAAAAAAATGACACAAGGAATGCTTATGCACTGCCTTGGGTTGATATGCAGTAATGTCTATGCAACTATAGGGTGATTTTATCTGGAACTGCTGAATGCACTGTATAGGTAAAGTGAAGACCAGAGCATGTGCATTCATGAGCATACACACAAATACAAGTGCATATGTGTCCTTGCAATTATTTTTAAAGATATGCTTGTGAGAGAGAACAAGAACCCCAGCGCCACTCTGGAATATATGCATTGCCTAATAATGCACCTGGACCTAAGACTTGGTTTGGTCCTTCACTGCTATGCACAGTTCTAGGACACTATAATGACTTTACCAAATGTGTAAAGTAATTTTGGAACTTACACTATATACTGAAACCTGGTCAGCTAGTAGCATAGGGCTGTCATCAAGCACAGAATGTATCTTCTTTATTTACTTTCTGCCTTTAACTAACATATTTTTCTTTCTGTCCTCTCTTCTTTATCCCTTCCTTCCTTCCTTCCTTCCTTCCTTCCTTCCTTCCTTCCTTCCTATCTTACTCTTTCTTACTTACTTTCTACCAGGGTTATCTCTTGGAGCTCAGTGGCAGAACTAATAATCCACTGCTCTTGGTAGCCTATTTTTTTAATTCCCCTATTTCATTGGATAGGACAGAGCAAAAAGAAACTGAGGGAGAAGGTGGAGAGATGTGTAAATGATGATACTTTGACCATAGCGCTATGACATTTTTTTCCAGCTTTAACTTTTTACCATTTTTAATTTTTTGTTTATATTTATTTATTGATTGATTGATTTTCCATTTTGTTTCCCTTGTTTTTTTATTGTTGTTTCAGTTGTTGTTATTGTTATTGTTGTTATTGAAGTCATCTTTGTTAGGACAGAGAGAAAGAGAAGGAGGAGGAGAAGACAGAGAGGGGAGAGAAAGACAGACACCTGCAAACCTGTTTCACCGCCTGAGAAGAGACTCCCCTGTAGGTGGGGAGCCAGGGGCCCGAACTGGGATCCTTATGCTGGTCCTTGCACATAGCGCCACATGCACTTTACCAGCTGCGCTACTTCCCGACTCCATTTCACCATTTTCAAAGCAGGGCAATGGTTCTGACAGCGGGTCTACCTGTGGTTAGGAGAGCCTGGTGGTAGCCAGGATCTTGGAGTTTATCATTACTGCATTTGTGATGTGATAAATAAATAAATAAATAGCAAAAGCATATGATTATTTCTGAAAGCTATCTTACATTTTCTAAAACCATTAATAACTAGTGTAATTTAGATCTCATAAAAGAAACAGAGATGCACTCCTGAATCTAAAATCAAAGCTCATGAAAAACTTTTTGTATATACAATGTAAACAGACATGTTTAATATAAGCATCTGCCAATCTAATGTGATCATTTGCCCATGTTGTATTTTTTGCCCATTTGGTATGTTTTTATGGAGAGATTTTTAGACAACACTGTATCAGCAGATATACGGGTATACAACCAGCTGTGTCCTATTATATAATTTACAGGGAAACAAAAGTTCCACAAAGAGAACTGCTTTCTAATGAGATATGGGGGCATCCTGAGAGGAGAAACCTGTTGACCTACTTTCTCGTTGAGCCCACAATGTCCTATTCTGCATCTCAGCTCTGGGCTCCAAGCTGGTGCTCCCTGAACAGACTCAAGTATCTGCTCAGAGGCAGAAATGACTGAACGTTTGTCTGAAGAAAAGGGCCCACGGTCTTTGAAGTCAACAATCTGTAAAGATAGGAATACACCACGTGCACTTGACTCCCCCAAAGAGGACTTTTTCTGGAAAATGCCCCTCCCCACCCCATCAGAAGATTGTGATTAGTAGTAAACAGAGCAGGCAGTGGTGAGGAGGAACAATACACAATCAGAAACAGAAACATACATGAGAGGACCAGCTGTCAGCAGTTAGTAGCTTTTCTGCTTACTGGTGCCCAGAGTGGCTTATATTATGGGAGGGGGAAAAAAAAGAACAAAGAGTGAAAAACTTCACAAAAATGAATACTGGTATCATCCTGCCATCAGAACCCATGCTCCCATCTTTCGGACAGAATCAAAGTTGGTGAGCCCTCTCCAGGAAAAAAAAATACAAAAACAAAACAAAAAAAAAAAAACAACATTGCTCTTCAAACACTGAGCCAAGTACATCTCTACAAAACACCACCAGTGCCTCTTATGTCTTAGGAGTCCCTTGTCTTTGAAGTTTGACCTTTGCAACATTTATCTTCTGATTCAGATTGAATGTTGGCATTCCAAAAAAAATTGTCCAATACTTCCCCTTATTTTTTAGATAAATTTCAAAGAAATGTATATTTGCACCTTTGTTTTTTCTCCATTAAAAAAAACATGGCCACAAAGATTTTCACTTTTCTTAAGATCTTTGTGCTAGTGTTGCTTCATTCTCTTTGTCACTACTCTCACAGTGCTTGGCAGACCTGGACCTGTAGTGTGGATGAGGATCCATTCCTCAGCATCTGGGCTCTACACAAGGACACCCTGGCATTGAGTACATGGTTCCAAAACTCCCTGCCCATGCCCGGTCTTGACATAAGCAGAGTGATGACCACATTGGTTTTACTCTGTGTTAACTGTCCACCTAAAGTGATGACAAGAACATGGTCCAGGTCATGGGGATGTAGGTGTTTGTACTCAGGGCTGTAGATCAGTCTGTTGATATCATGGCTACCTGGCAATCCTGGCATCCTAAGCTTTGCATGTGTGGGTTGTGTCTTTTGGTTAACATGAACTTGTGGCTTATTCTTGAGACAATTACATTTTTGTTGTATACATATTTATTTTTTTCCTTCTCTTGTTTTCCATGTTAGTGAAGCTTTTGTGTTTGACAGTGTGGTTGCTGACACCCAGGTATAAGAAAAACCCAAGACTTCCTTTTTTTAGCATGTATTCACTTATTTTCATGAAAAGTCAATGCACCACTGGGCTCTGGCATATTGTGGTGTTGAGAATTAGACCCAGGATTTCTGGAATCTTTGGACTCTGAGTCCTGAGCTCTGAAGAGGAGTGATCTCCTTCCATGGAAGCTGAGTTCTAAGGCTTTCAATGCTTGGATCCTTCAACCATATAACCTCATTCTTCTTCATTTGGTTATCTGAGTTTTGTCTCCACCTGAAACCACAACCATTTCATCATCTTACTGGAAAAAGGTCAACTCTCTACTAAAGTGCCTTCTATTAAAAACACCAAATTTCTATAGCCTTTACCCTAATATCATGGAGCAGAGTATGCGCTAAACAGACCTTAGCAGGTGGTATCTTCTGTGCCCTTTACAAATTACTATTACCCTCTGCTGAGCTAGCGTGGGGCTGCCTCTTCCCAGGCGCGTACTCTCTGGGTTGGAGAGAACATGACCAGAGCCAACCTGGGCTGCTACTCACCCAGTGACATAGGAGAGAGTCTTGAACTCATGGCATGAGGTAATGCAATGTCTTTATTGATCAAAGAGACAACACTTTTATAGGATAGAACTGGAAGTGGCAAGTCGGAAAAGGAAATGACTAGGAAGGGGGTGGAGAAAGGCAAAAGTGGGCTGGGAAGGTAGAAACTTCCTTAGCAACTATTGTGAGGGTTTTAACTGGTGGGATTAATGTTTCCCTGCAGGTGGGGCGGGTCTCAAAGAAGACAGATCAAAGGAATGGGATGGGTGGGGATCTTTCAGGCAAAAAAAAAAAAAAAGATCATGTATATAGGCCATATATCAGGAATGCAGGGTGCTTTGTGAGCCCACACAATTACCAGACAACCCTCATAGTACTGCCTACGTGCTCAAGACCACACCCAGTATACTGCTGCCATTAGAAATGATAATTAGAAATCTTTTACAATTTTCCACAAAGGAAAGTAAAGACAGATGCTATAACTTTTTTTCTGTCTAACAGATGAAGAAACTGAGGCACAGAGATTAGGTAGGTTGAGTCCTGACCTGAACTTCTCTACAGATGCATCCTTGTAAGCCAGAGGCTGATACCATATGCAAGTTCACTCATAACTGCAGATGCTACAATTCACAGGGAGACGTGAGTTCGAGTCTCAGATTGATGACATGGAGCATCTTCAAGAAAGGAGTGTTTGATATTGTTGGAAAACCAGGGGCATGGCAAGCGTTCAGTGGATGGAGTCACTGGAAACCCTTTTATGAGAATATTACAAGTCATCTGAAGATTTTACTGGCAACATTTGAGATCAACCATATGTAAGATGTTGGTGGAGAGAATTACAGTGATGTTTAGCCACCCCCTGCAGGAAAATAACAATTCTGATAATTGTCACTGTGGTCATATATGATGCACCGGATGCTGTCTTAAGCACCTGGATTACCTTCAGAAGCCAGGTACAGAAAGGCAGTGGTGAGATTCATTAAGGACAAGGAAGATAGCAGAATCCTTTAAGTATTAATTCAATAACACCCCCCCCACATACACACACACACACAGAAAGACTGTGACAGAGATTTCTTAAGAATGCAGGAGAGAATTATTCAGGAATGTTCCCTACTCATAACACAAGCAGAAAGCAGAAAAAAAAATAATAAAGGAGCACATCTTTTCAAGGATGCAGAACCAGGGTGTGGTTGCAGCTGAGTCTGCAAAGCATCACCCCACCATTCAGTGACAGGTCATAAATAAGCAGAGGAAAGGCTGGAATGTTTTAGGCACTGAACTGAACACACACAGACAAGAAAACCAACTAAAACTGCCACTGTAACACACAATAGGTCCCCACTCTAACACACAGTAGGTCAAGGGCAGCATTCAGATGCCACAGGTGACCATCCCCAAAGATTACCATGAACTTTATGTGGTTCCTTGCACAGAGACAAATTAAGTCCACAGGTCGAGCCAATTGAAAACTCAGAAACAACCTCTCTTCTGGAAGTTGGGCAGTAGCACAGCAGGTTAAGCACACGTGGCACAAAGCACAAGGGCTGGAATAAGGATCCTGGTATGAGCCCCCAGCTCTCCACCTGCAGGGGAGTCACTTCACAGGCAGTCAAGCAGGTCTGCAGGCATCTATCTTTCTCCCCCTCTCTGTCTTCCCCTCCTCTCTCCATTTCTCTCTATCCTATCCAACAATAAGGACATCAACAACAATAACAGTAATAACTACAACAATAAAACAACAAGGGCAACAAAAGGGAATACATATTTAACAAAAAAAGAAACAACCTCTCTTCTTTCTGATTCTATCTTTAATAAGCACATCAAGAATGACACTTATTTTTTCACAAGTGAACACCTACATTTCACTAACCCTGGCATTTTACTCTCTTTTTTTAAACAAAAATTTAAATATTTATTTTATTTATTTATTCCCTTTTGTTGCCCTTGTTGTTTTATTGTTGTAGTTATTATTGTTGTTGTCATTGTTGGGTAGGACAGAGAGAAATGGAGAGAGGAGGGGAAGACAGAGAGGGGGAGAGAAAGACAGACACCTGCAGACCTGCTTCATTGCCTGTAAAATGACTCCCCTGCATTGGGGAGCTGGGGGCTCGAACCCGGATCCTTAAGCTGGTCCTTGAGCTTTGTGCCACATACGCTTAACCATGATTTATGCCATTTAATGGTATTTACATATAGTTGTATCTTATATGCAGACAAGGCCTGTTCCTTTTCGTCTCCCTGGTTTAAGATTATAGAAGATTTAATATTTCAAAGAAAAAGTCTTTATTGGAAATGTATTAACAATTCAAGCCCACTGTTAAAATTCAATCAGGTTACCAATCTGAAAACTTAACTGCTTAGACTGAAGGAATATATACTCAGACTTGGGGTCTAAGCATCAAAAAGTTTGAGACATTCAATCTATTTCCCCCTCATATTGATTAAACAATGATTTAGGGACCAGGAGGTGGTGCACCTGGTTAAGCACACACATTACAGAGTGTAAAGACCCAGGTTCAAGCCCCTGGTCCCCACATGCAGGGGCTGGTCTCCAGGATTGCAGGTATTTCTCTGTCTCTATCCCTGTCTCCTCTTTCCATTTCAAATTCTCTCTGTCTCTATTCAATAATAAATAAATAAGTAAATAAAAGATTTAACGGTGATTTATAAGGATTTAAGTTAATAGGAGTGTATATTAACACCATTCCTGCCACCAAAGGTCTGTGTCCCTACCACACTCCCCTAAAGTAGAGCTGAAAATCGACTGTCTCCCTACACCCCACCCCCAGAAGCTTTCATTTTGGTGCAATACTTCAAACTCAGTCAAATTCTGCTTTGTGTTTCCATTTCTGTACTTTCTCGACTTCTGTTTATGAGTGTGACCACCCCATAGTAATCTGTCTCTTTCCGAATTATCTTACTTAACACAATTCCTTTTAGCTCCATCCAAGATGGGTCAGAGAAGGTGGGTTTATTATTCTTAACAGCTGAGTAGTCTTCCATTGTGTATGTAGACCACAACTGTCTCAGTCATTCCTCTGTTGTTGGGCACTTGGGTTGCTTCCAGATTTAGACTATTTCAACTTTTGCTGCTATGAACATAGGTGCACACACAACTTTTTGAACATGTGTGCTTGACTTCTTAGGGTATATCCCTACGGTCATATGGAAGGTCCATGTCCAGCCTTTTGAGAGTTCTCCAGACTGCTCTCCACAGAAACTGGACCAATTTACATTCCCACCAGCAGTGCAGAAGGGTTCCTCTGTCCCCACAGCCTCTCCAGCATTTGTTGCTGCTGTCCTTTTTGATGTACGCCATTCTCACAGGGGTGAGGTGGTATCTCATTATTGTTTTCATTTGCATTTCCCTGATAATCAGTGGCTGGGATTAATTTTTCATATGTCTGTTGGCCTCTTCTGTACTAAATAGTCTATTCATATCCTCTGCCCATCTTTGGATGGGGTATTTGCTCCTTTGATGCTGAGTTTGGTGAGCTCCTCATATATTTTGTTTATTAGCCTCTTGTCTGATGTACGGCATGTAAAGATCTTTTCCTATTCTGTGAGGGGTCTCTTTGTTTGAGTGATGTGTTCTTTTGCTTTGCAGAAGCTTTTCAATTTGATGTAGACCCATTGTTTTATTTTTGTCTTAGTCTTCCTTGTAATTGGGTTTGTGTCATCAGTGATGTCCTTGAGATTTATATGATAAAGCTTTCCACCAATATTTTATTATAAATATTTGATATTTTCTGGGCTAACATCCAGGTCCTTGATCCATTTGGAGTTGATTTTTGTTTCTGCTGAGATAAAGTGATTCATTTTCATCCTTCTGCACATTTCAACCCAGTTTATCCAGTGCCATTTACTGAAGAGACCCTCCTTCCTTTCTCCACATGATGGTCTGAGTTTCCTTATCAAAATTAGATGTCCATAGATGTGTGAATTTATTTCTTGGCTTTTATTTCTGTTCCACTGGTCTGTATATCTATTTTTGTTCCAGTACCAGGTAGTTTTGACTATGATGGCCTTACAATATAGTTTGAGATCTGGGAGTGTGATGCCTGCATTTCTATTTCTTTTTCTCAAGATTGTTTTGGGAGTTCTAGGTGTTATTTTGGTTCCAGATAAATGATTGTGAGTTTTGTTCTATTCTCTTAAAGTAAAATGATGGGACCTTGATGGATATAGCATTAAATTTGCATATGGTTCTGGATTGAATATTCATTTTGATGATGTTAATTATTCCAATCCTTGAGCATGAAATACCTTTCCTTTTTTTGTATTATTATCTATTTCCTTGAATAGCAACTCATAGTTTTCAGTATTCAAGTATTTTACTTCTTTGATCAGTTTTATTCCTAGGTATTTTGTTGATTGTGTTGCAACAGTGAATGGGAGTGATTTCTGGATATGTTCTCCTGACTTAGTATTTGCCTAAAGGGATATCACTGATTTTTGTATGTTAATATTGTAGCCTGACAACTTACTATTATCTTGTCCTTTTTTTCTATCAGTTTGTTTCTTTAAACCACATCTGAGTGATATCACTAAATATTTGTTTTCCTGGGTGCAGATATAGCATTATGGTTATGCCAAAAAAACAAAACAAAACAAAAACCTGTCATGCCTAAGGCTTCCAGGTCCCAACTTCATCCCCAGTACCACCACAAGCCAGACATGAGCATTGCTCTGGGTAAAATAAATATGGAAATAAAACCATCCTCTTCCTCCTGGGTAATTTCACTTAGCCTTACCTGATCCAGGCCCATCTGTATTGCAACATAAGTTAAGATCTCAATTTTTGCTCTATAGATAAGAAGTATTTTTTTTTAAATAAGTTTGTGACCACCCCAAGGAAAGTGAGTGGGGCTTATGGCAGATGTTAATTAAAGAAGGCTATATGAGCAAGTTAAATACTTATGCTCATGTCTGCATGAAAAACAGCAAAATTACCAGCAAGGACAGGCAGAGCAATGGTGGACAGCACAGAGAAACAGTGATGTGGGTCTGACAATGGCCTATGCCACACATGGGGCAGGCTAGACCTCCATTCCTGTGACGGTGGTGAGAATCACATTACTTACACTGTTGGGCACAATCTTTTCTTCCTGGAAAGTCTTGACACATCCAGCACTCAGGGGTGAGGAAGGCCAGGTGTGCATGCAGCCCTGAGAGTGCTGCCAGGATCAGATGCCCCAGGCCTCAGGGTACCTGCCTCCCCAACACAGCATTTGCTTTGGAATCATGCAGGCACATTTCCCTACCTCACTGTTTCCAAGTCCTCCAGGAGGCATCCCAGGGATGCTGGCTCTTTTAGTCTCTCTCTCTTCCAAAACCTGCCATTCCTAGTGTTTGATCTCTGCTGCTGAAAGGGAGTTTGGATTAAATCTTTAAGCAGCTATAGAAAATAAAGTGAGTCCTTTTTCTCAATCGGAATAACAACAGGTCTCTGTGTAAGGGAAACACAATTCTCTCTCTGAGGCCGGCGGCTCCCATCCCACCTCCATGTCTCTTTGATCTTAGATGCAGTGTTGCTATCACTTTGAAGCAGCGTGGCCTGCACTCTGGGTAGAGCTTATTAAAAACAGGTTATTGTGAAAGAAAAATTCCAGCCGAGACTGAGCCGGTTCATGCATGGTTCCCTTGTTTACTGCAAATGCTTCTGACTGGGGAATATTGAAAAGGCAGCTTGCTTTTTCATTTATTTATTTTTTAAAGAAGTTTTAACTCCCTTTTATTTAGAAAAAACTAAAATCTCTGAAGTCAAATTTCGCCTATCACTTCCCAAATTTGTTTAATCCCAGATCTTTGTGCTTGCAGATGTTTCTGCACACAAGTGCCTCAGTAAAAGGCATGTCCTACTGTCCCATTAGCCAATATTGTCATTGTGAGCTTGAAAACAAGCTCACATCATCTAGATGTTATTAGAAAGAGCAGAGGGACTTGAAAACTGGTATTAACTTTCAGCACTGGTCAAATTTTATCCTGCTTATCTTTTCCATATGGTTAAATATGGAATATATATATATATATATATATATATATATATATATATATAAAATCATATAAAGAGTGCATTCAACCAGGTGTGTCACCACCTGGCTCAGAAGTATATATATATATATATATATATATATATATATATATATATATATATATTATCTGACTAGTAATGATTTTTGTCTCTTGTATTTCTTGAATAATTTGCTATACCTGTTTGAAAATTGTGATATATCTCTTGTATAAATTTTATATGAGGCAAAGAGAAAGGGGAGAGAGAGAATAGACAGCCACCGACTCTGGTACATTCGGTGGAAGGCACTGAAGAAGGGTGATAATATGAGTAATTTCCTCATTCTACCTGCTAAACTATTTCCCCAGACCCTGTACTTTGTTTCGATCCTCCAAGGAGGAACACCAATATTTTAGACCCTCCTGTAATGGATATTAGTCCTGACTGAACACCAAACTATCCTAGTTCTATCTTTTGTTATCTTTGGATCATCCACCGAGTTTAATATCACTAGACAATAATTTTACTTAAGCATGCCATTAGGATGCCTACAGAAGTAAAGATCACAGCCAGATAAAATGCACTAGATAGAAGACATGGGCATGGTCACCGTTAAAAACATTAGACATCCTTACCATTCTACTGAGGTTGTAAGCCTACGACATGTCATGCTCTGAGTCTACCCATGGATGGCAAGGCCACAGACTACAATCTATCTTCCTAAGCAGCTATTATCAAACCCTTGTCTTGTGCATCCCACTGTGGTAAATGCCTTGGCTTGTGCCCTCATGCCATATGCTGTGAAGATGGGTCTAGGAAGAGCTTATAGCCTCTTGGGTTTTATCTTAGGCTTGACATCTCTTCCTCCCTTTGCTATTTGAGAAGTATGGAACCTTGAACACTTTCTTGAGTGGACTTGCTTCTCTTTTTTCTTCTGTCAATGGAGTATTGAGCTGAGTTAGATGGTATTTGAAGTCACATCCGGTGGTCTTTGACCCCCATCCTGGAATATCAGGTGGGTTTCCATTTGGCTTGTAGTGTGTAGTCTTGGCTTCAGATGTAAGGAACCATGTTGATCACTTCTGGGCTTCTAGCACTGTGGTTGGTCACACCTCAAGGGACTCACCCAGTGCCCTTTGCCAGGGCACCTCCTGGCCATCCTCTAACTTCTAGTCCAAATGTCATCTTCCCTGTCCAGACAGTTTCCCCGGTTCCACCAGCCAGGCTGAACCTCTTCTATACTCACAGCATCTCAAGCTTGTCGAGCCCAGTTATCATGCATCTGTCTGTCTGTATTCTCCCTTGGGTGTCTGGCTTGGTGCAGCAGTGAGTACACTGGGTTTTCTGCTTCAGAATGATTCCAGAAAACTACTACAAATCATCACCTGAATGAATTCTAAGTTGAATTCTCTTGCCTTGCATGTTCTAGTTCCTTCCAGATGGATGCTGTGTCCACCCCTGCACACAGCACCCTACCACTCAGCTCTGGTAATAGAAGAGTATCAACAGTTTTTTTTTCCCAGAAACTGCCTAGTGCAGAAGACTCTTTCATATTCCCAGGAACAGCCTGCATACAACCAACAGCAAGTGTGGGGAAGACAGAGACTCCTCCCTTGACTAGATACCAGACAACCTGGAAGTCAGTGCTCCTAGCCTCACAGGGAAAGGCAGTGGTAGCCAGGAAGAACCAAATATTTTCTTTCCTATTCTGATATAAATATGGCCTTAACCACTCAGCAACAAACTCCCTGTATGCAAAAATCTACCAGAGATCATTCTGTACTCATCTATGTCTTTTGGATTGCCCTCACTCAACATGATTCCTTCAAGCTATATTATAGATGCCTTTCAGGAGATGACTTCATCAACTGTAAAACTACGAGGAGAAACTTAAGAAACAATAATGGAAAGGAGAAAACCAAGTAAAACCGGGAACATATCTGGTGAATTACATCAAAGGACTCTGGGAAGGAGGGCATGAACATATCTGGTGAATTACACCAAAGGACTCTGGGAAGGAGGGCATGAACATATCTGGTGAATTACACCAAAGGATTCTGGGAAGGAGGGCATGAACATATCTGGTGAATTACACCAAAGGACTCTGGGAAGGAGGGCATGAACATATCTGGTGAATTACACCAAAGGACTCTGGGAAGGAGGGCATGAAGGGACCTGGGGTCCAGGAGATTCTGTTTAGGGGGGTGAATAAGGACCTAAGCTTGGGGTTGGAGTGATTTGCAGATACCTAAAATGGTGAGATGAGGAATTTTTCTATGTGGCAGCAACTTTACTGTAAACTATTAGCCCACCCCTAGTAAAATAAAGTAAAATAAAATAAAAAATCTGAAAGATTTCTGCCCAAAGATTTTAACCTGAGGCAACCTGAAACCTAGAATATCATCCATAGCCCTTAGTAAAGGCTGGACAGATGACCTAGGCTCCCTTGCACCCCTACCTAGTCTTATCACTATGCCACCATTCAATATCCATTCTGCCCTTATTAATATTGTTTTTCAATTTGCCCTTTGGCATGGGCATATATGTATTTATTTATTTTCCCGTTTGTTGCCCTTGTTGTTTTTTATTATTGTTGTTATTGATGTCATCATAGATAGGACAGAGATAAATGGAGAGAGCAGAAGAAGACAGATATGGGGAAGGAAAGATAGACACCTGCAGACCTGCTTCAATGCCTGTGAATTGACTACCCTGCAGGTGGGAAGCCTGGGGCTAGAACCAGGATCTTTAGGCCGGTCCTTCTGCTTTGCGCCATGTGCACTTAACCAGCTGTGCTACCACGCAACTCCCCCTTCTTAATCTTCTTTCTTTGCTAGCTAGTTGGGTCTTCTCATTCTACCCCCCCCCCATTCTAGAATATTTCTTCTGTCCAAAGCAATTGGTGGTGTTCCTTTATAAGATAAAAATATATGTAAATAGCATAAAAGGACATAAATTATGGTAAGATCATGTATGTCACAGCAAATCCTAACAATGGAATTCCAAAATGAACCCAACTGCCAAATAATTTGTGCATAGCTATAACTAACCATTGCCTTCTTAAACTCCAAGACAGCAGGAGTCTTCCCCTTTCTCTATAAAGCCCATATTTCTCCCAGTCCTGGAACCTCTAGGATGGAACTCATATCCCTGCAGGCTTCTCCCAATACATACCAATTGATACTGGACCTACTGATCCCAACCCAATCAATGCAGCCAGTACCACCTAGGCATGTTTCACTTTGGACTGCATCCAGAGAAGTCAGGCATGGAATGTCAACTCCAGCTGGTGAGACCTTTGATAGCTCACAGGATTCCTTAATCCCAGTCCAGGTGGTACACTGCTTAATAAACCTCAAAAGCTACATATAGTCCAGGGCCCATGAGATAGGACATATGTACATGTATCCATAAGTTTGGGGAAAACATACATTAAAGCAAAAAAAGCACAGTAGTCTGCCGTGAGTCAATAAAAGCAGCAAGCAAGCAGAAAGATGTAAAAAGACACCACAGAGTACCTAATGAAATAGTTTCTATTTAGACCTAGATATCCTCCATACCTACTTTATATTGCAAGTCTTTCATTCACTCCAAAGCTAACCTTATCATATAAAATAAAGACTACAGAGGCTGAATAAGAGCAAGAGACTGGCAGACTTTCATGATGACTCTTCAGTCACTATCAGGCCACCCCATCACCTTGGGGCCCTGGCCAGGGAGTCCTGGGATTCCCACACAGACATGATGGGCCTGGACCTCTAACAGATCCCTCTCTCCACTGTCACTGGTCAGTTCCATCAGGAACAGCATAATGGACCCCTCTGTGGGCCCCTATAGGCCCTTGTCCTTAATGTGGAGCAACAATGGCAGGGAATTTTCCATTCTCTGAAAGGACATTGGATAACATACTCTACTTATCACCTGAGGATGATGGGTCCTGAATTTAGTGCAGCCTAGAATGTTCCTATCCATGACCACAGAATGCCAGCTCAGACCTACAGGGATGCAGAGGTTACATAGACTCCTGAGTTGAATATGGGCCTCAGATCAAATCAGTGAGTTTTAGAGTAAACAATAATTATATACTTTTCCCATATTTGGGAGATAGTCTAGTCCCTGATCCAGCTTTCTAGTCCTTTTTTCCAACTATGACACCATCTCTCTAGACAATAACTTAGGTGCACCTGCATATTAGATGTCAAGCTCAGACAAAAACCAGTAATGTCATGCCTCCCTTGGAATAGACCTAAAACAGACCTACTAGCTTTATCCAAAACAGAGACCTCAAATTTTCATCAGTAATATTCTTGCCTTTAGGTTCATGATTAGTCAACAATTTGTTCTGCTTTATATCTTAACTCTTTTTCAGCCACCAGGTTCCAGACACTATCATGATGCCAACCTGACAGATGCCATCCCTGGGCAGATGACCTCACCCATGTGTCCTGGAGCCCTATCTCCCCAGGTCCCTGCCCACTAGGGAAAGAGACAGAC